>NW_007726687.1:288667-351888 GCF_000696425.1 Galeopterus variegatus | reverse complement strand
TTTGGTTTTTTTTTTTTTTTTTTTTTTTCCTGGACACCCAGGATCCACATTTATATCATTGAATTACAAATAAATCTCCTGGAACAGGATCAGACAGGATCAATCCTATCTTCAGCCCAAAATAAAGTAACTTTGGTGTATTTTTTTTTTTTTTTTAAAGATGACCGGTAAGGGGATCTTAACCCTTGACTTGGTGTTGTCAGCACCACGCTCAGCCAGTGAGCGAACCAGCCATCCCTATATGGGATCCGAACCTGGGGCCTTGATGTTATCAGCACCGCACTCTCCCGAGTGAGCCACGGGCCGGCCCAACTTTGGTGTATTTTTAACATAGGTTCATAAATTAACTTTCAGAGAAAAATCTTTATTTTGAGGTGGAACAAAATAGTGAAATTCACATTTAATTAACCAAACCATGAAAGGTTTTGATTTTGATTCTTTCACTGAACTTTTAAAGGAAAAATTTTCTTATTGAGCATATATAAAAGTGTATTATTATCGTACTGTTATCAGTTTCCTGGTTTTAATACTGAACTAGGGTTTTATGTTATACAGATAAGGGAAGTTGGGTAAAGGATACACGACTCTGTACTATTTTTGCAACTTCCTATAAGTTTTTAACTATTCCAAAATAAAAAGTCAGGGTCTACCTCATGAATTAATAAATCTAGTCAGAGATCCCCAGCAGCTGCTAACATCACAAAAAGAAAGACAACCAGACATCATGTACCTCCTGATGGGAGAACAGAGTACCATCTATGAAGGAGTCTCCCCAAAAAGCAAACATAATCTGATCAAACTTCCACCCAACTATTAATTTACAGGAAATACAAAGCACAGAGAAACATGTTAAAAGACATCACAGATGCAACCAGCAAGATCCAGACTACAAGAAACTCTACAGAACAAATGACCTCATTTCTTCAACAAATACATTGCAAAGGGAGACAAAGACACAGAGGCATACAGGGGAACTTGTAGATAAAAAGGGGCTTATATACATATCAATCAATCACAATATGTGAACCTATTTACATCCTGATTCAAACTGTAAAACTAAAAATTCCTATAGCATTTAAGAGATGATTAGAAATTTTAACACTCATTGGATATCTTATGATGTTAAAGAATTATTGTTCATCTTTAAATAAATAATGAAGTTTTAAAAAAATATTAAATTATCAGTGGGCCCCAAAACATATATATATTATACTTTTCTGGAAGTATATTAATGGCATCTTCCCAAATGTTTAAAATCAGTGCTTTTGTGTGAAGGGTGCAGTCCCTGAATAGACATGATAATGAACCAAAGCACTGGCCAGCGGGGAGCAGCAAGTCACCATGAGGAAAAAAACAAAAGGAACCATGAGATTTAGACACCAGTTTAAATTTGTCATTCTTTTCAAGTGAGATTCCACAGCTCTTCAGTTGGATATTAAACACTGCTCAGCAAAGCTAAATAGTAGATCAGTTTCTTCCATCAGCCTGGGTGGTTCCAGCTGCAGGAATGAAGGATGCCCGACCAGAAAACACTGTGCTCCATTAGCCTGAGCTATGGTTGAGGAGAAACTTCGATTGCTGCTCTTGCTGTTAAGTGTTTATTACCTGGACAAATTACCACTTTCACCTGAGTTTTCTGCAGTTCCTCTCTGCAAAAAAGTGACTGTTTTTAGGGAAGTGCCAACTAAATTTTAATTTTAAAAGTCTCGATATTTTAAGTGTGTTTTCCCTTTGTTAGGGAAATTTGCAACAGAACTTTATTGACATCTACCTCTTTCTGAAATATTTTCCTTTATTATATTCAATATCCTTTGGGAATTTGATGGTAGAGGTCAAAGTTTAATAAATATACTTCTCAGAAAATAGCTGAGATTTTATAAGCACACCAAGCCTTCCCAAGGGTAGACTGAATTGGGGTGATTACCCTACTCCTTTAATTTAAGGGGACTGCTCAGATCTAATAAAGAACTGAAGATCCCCTGGGATGACATCAAGAGAGAGAAAAGAAGGTGGTGGCTCCTATGGCTGATTTTTAAAATCTCTGAGGAAGAGCTTTATAGATATACATAGAATTCATTGGTTTGTATATAAACCCAGATACCAGCCTCTTCCACCCACCCACCCATTCTAAGGTGACCTCCCTCCAGTATATTTTTCCTTTCACCAGCTCCTGTATGGAATTCAGGTTGCACCTGCTTCCCTGCACCAGGAATGACTGATTCACTACCAGCCGCAGCCTGGAATCTCAGGGCCATGACCTCTCCTCCTGCCTCAACACAAGCATCAGCAGACAGATGAACGGGGGCAGCTGCATCACCCGGAAACAGGGTTCTTTCAGATTTTGCTGAAAGGAGTGTTTGCAACAATGCAATCAGCAGTTAAGTATTAAGTATCCTGTTCTCAAAAGACATTTAGCCACCCTGCTTAAATTAATTCATATAAGAAATATTTTTTGATCATCTACAATGTGCCAGATAATCTATTGAACATGGGGGTTATATTGGTCAGGGTTAAACTGCAAACAGAAACTGTACCAGCTAGTTTAAGCTGAGAGTGATTTAAAACAGAACTTAGATGCTCTAAAAAAAAAAATCCTTAGAAAGACAGGAGGAGAAGTCTCCAGGCTGAATAAGGTAGCCACTTGGGAGTGTGCTGCCCAGATCTCTCTTTGAGAAAGAACCTGCCCTGAGAACAGTTAGCTGACAGATGCCACTTCCAGGATCCACCAGAGCATCCTCACATTCTCCAGGCTGCTCCCCAGCCAGGGGCTGAGTACTGCAGCAGGTCTAGAGCCAGGCTATTCCTGCCCAGCTCAGGACTCCTCTAATGAGCAGTCTTAGCCTGGCCAAGACTTTCTCAGAACTGCACTGCAATCTAAGGCTTGTCCCTTCAACCCTTCTTCCTCCCCTGTCTCTTTCACAAGTGTCAGGATTTCATCATGGTCTGAAGCTCTCCCTACCTACTCCTGCTCCCTCCCCCCTTTATTCTTCATAGGCATTTCCCCCAATGTCTTTCGCACGTCTAATTTCCATCTTGACATCTGCTTCCCAGCCAACCTGATCTGACACACTGAGCTTCCACAAACAACTCCCAGTACAAAGCAACAAAACTGGCCCACCAAAGGAGCAACAGCCTGCCGTGATCAGGAAATTGGGGAATTGGGCAGCCACCACCTTAACTGCTGGTTTCAAGGAACGTACCACTTCTTATGCTATCTGAGCTACCACATCCTGCTTCTCAACAGCCACAAAGTTTGGGAAAAGACATTGAGGACTCTACTACAGCTGCCACGAGGGGAAAGAAAAAATAAACACCACCCACAGGACCATGCTTGCTAGGAAAAAAGAAAAAAAAAGAAATGGCAGAAGCATGGCATCTTCCTCATAATGTTCATGGTGGGCATCACAGGTCACATGGTGACTTGGCAACCCATGGTCAATGATCAATTTCTATTAAGATCTCCTAGCAAACCAGAAGATGTTTATCAAAAGGAGAATAATTATGTGGAGAAGATGGCAGAGCTTTGCTTCAAAAGCCTAAAGGTCCTCACTAGTATTTATCTATAAGGGTCCGCCACAGATTCAATGGCTCAAGAACCATTGAATGAGTTGGGTCATATTTTTGTCTTTTTCTTATTGATTTTAGGAATTCTGTATGAGTTCTGGAAATTAAAGTTGAAATTATCTTCTCCCAGGTTGTATCTTATCTTATTGTGCTATTTATATTATTTTTGATGAACAGAAGTTATTTTTAATGTAGTTGAATTTATCAGTCTTTTCCTTTATGCTCTTTGCATCTTATTTTTTAAAATCCTTTCCAACCCTGAGGACATAAAGATATTTTCCAATATTTTCTTCTAAAAGTTTTAAACTTTCATCTTCAACACGAGTTCTTACTCCTTTTAGAATTGATTTTTTGTGGGCCGGCCCGGTGGCTCACTCGGGAGAGTGCAGTGCTGATAACACCAAGGCCCCGGGTTCAGATCCCATATAGGGATGGCCGGTTGGCTCACTGGCTGAGCGTGGTGCTGACAACACCAAATCAAGGGTTAAGATCCCCTTACCGGTCATCTTTAAAAAAAAAAAAAAAAAGAATTTATTTTTTGTGTATAGTATGAGTAGTAATCAATTTTTTCCCATAAAGACAGCCAATTGTCCCAGCACTTTCTGTTGAGTACTCCATTTTTCACCACTCATCTGAAATATACCATTTCTATTATATCTTTCCTTATATGAATAGGTCTATTTCTGGGCTCTCTATTTTATTGCACTGACCTATTTATCTACCCATGCACTAATGTCACATTATCTAAATACACAGTGAGTTATTTAGTGCACAGTAAGTTTTATAGTAGGTTTAGTTCCCCAAATTCATTGTTATTCAGGAATGTATTGACTATTCTTGGCTCTTTGCTTCCCAAGTTAAATCTTAAAATAAGTTTTTCAGAGTTCACAAAAAACCCTTTTAGGTTTTTTACTGGAATTTTATTGAATTTATTGATCAATTTGGAAATAAATTACTTCTTAAGGATATTGAGTCTTTCTATCCTTGAAAATGATATGTCTTTTCATTTTCAAATGTCTTTCAATAAAGTTTTATGATTTTTCTCCATAAAGGTCTCACACATCTTTGGTGAAATTTATTCCAAGATACCTTTTATTTTGTTAACTATTGTAAATGTTAGATATTACAATTTTGGTTTTAACTGTTTGCTATTGATGTATAGAAATGCATCTGATTTTTGTACAATAGTCTGATATCCAGCAACCTTGTAAAACTTTCTTATAATTCTAATAACTTATCTATAGCTTCTTGGGAGTTAAAGAATATCATTTTAAAATAATCATAATTTTTTTACATACTCTCAAATTTTTCTGTTTCATTTTTTTTCTTGGCCTGTTACTCTAGATAAGATATCTAGTACAAAGGTAAACAGAAGTGTTTATAGTGTACATTCTTGCCTTTAAACAGAATGTTTTTAACAACATCATTAAATATTGTCCCAGTTATTTACCTCTAGTCTCTCAGCCCAGATCCACCTTTTCATATTGTGCTCTGTGATGCCCGGGCTGGGAAATTGCATACTACATTTTCCAGATGCTGGCTTCTTACTAGACTCTGCCAATGAGAAGTACTGATGGAAGATTGAAAGGCAGGAGGAGGGGAGAAGAAACTTCCTGTTCTCTATTTCCTGGTGACATTCCTCCTACAGCAGCAAACAGCTTCACCTCCATAAGATTTTTGACATGCCAAGCACCAACCCCAGGGTGCCCCTTCCTTGGGCAAAGCATTAGTTCTGCAATATCACCTCAGCAATCAATCACCAGCTGTGTGGGGCCCCCTATGAGCCAGAAGTCAGCTTCTCTTAGAGGTATTAAGATATATGAGCCTCATAAAATGAGTTGAGATTATTCTCTTTTCTATTTTCTTGGAACAGTCTGAATATGATCAATTATGTTTTACTTGAATGTTTAGTAGAACCATGCCAGTGAAGCCATCTGGCATGGTGTTTTCTTTAAGAGAAGATTTTAAACTGCTTACTTAATTTTTTGAATCATTATAAGATCATTTAAGTATTCTCTATCTTCATGGGACTCTTGGGAATTTGCATTTTTCATAAAATGTGTCCATTTTAGCTGAAAAAAATTATAGGCAGAATGTTGTTCATTATATTCCTAAATTTCCTCTTTAATCTCCACATCATCTGTGACTATGCTGTTTTTTCATTCCAAATAACTTCTATTTGTGCCTTCTCTCCTTTTTTTGATAACTCTTCCCAGAGGTTTGTCAATCTTATTAATCATTTAAAAAATACAACTTTTGTCTTTTGATTCTTTCTGTGCTATTTTTGTTTTCTGTTTTGTTAATACGTGCTATCTTTATTATTGTCTTCCACCTCTTTGAAGGAGTTTGTTTTGCTGCTCTTTTTCTAATGTCTTCAGATGAGTGCTTAGTTCTTTAAGTTTTGGCCTTTCTTTTTTTAACATATGCATTAATGGCTGCACATTTTCCTTGAAGTACACAGTCTTGGTGGACTCTTATAAATTATTTGTTGACTATTCATTATTGTTTGGTATTTTGTTTTTTCACTATAATTTCTTCTTTATTCTATAAATTACTTAGAAGAATGTTTTAAAATTTCCTAAGATTGGGCATGCAGTGTTCCATGTCTGTCCATTAGACCAAGATTGTCAATTGTGTTATTGAAATCTTCCATATTTTTCTGATTTTTTTATCTGCTTGATTTATTAATTGCTGAGAGAAACTGATTAGAATCTCTTATTCAGCTGCCAGATATGCTCAGCAGCTCCACCTCTTGTCTCTTTCCAATGCTGTCAATTTTTGCTTTATGTATTTTAAAGTATGTCATTAGTATATACCAGTTTAGAATCTTCATATCTCCCTGGTGAATTCAGCCTTTATTATTATGTAGCAAATCTCTTAATCACTAATAATATTCTTTCTCTTGAAGCCTCTTTTGTATGCTTAATATTGCTACATCATCTTTTCCTTATCCTGTGAACTTACAGTTACCAGTCTACATAAGAAATTGAAAATGGTTGGCAATGTCCTGACCTCTTTGTTTGAGAGGCCCAAATTACTCCAGCCATCTTTTCTTTCTTCCCTTGTCTGAACATGATAGTTTCTGAATCACTTATAGCTGGAGTCTTGCAGGCAGCCTTTAAATGATCATCTTTGCCACAACAATAGCAACATGGCTATGTTCCACTCACTGGTACCATAAGCAACTATAAATGGACATGGGCATTGCTCCTTTATCTCTTGTGGCTAAATTGTCATTATGCAAAAGCTTTATTGATGGGATTCCACCTGCCCCGAGCACGGAGACCCCAAAAAGCGTTCTATACTAACATTTTTTTTCACTAATTAAAGCATACAATAACCATTTCAAAAACGTCTTAAGTCGAAACAGTATCCTTTTACCAACTCATTTATCTAGCTCATTATCAACATGCATCTACTAACCTTACTTTAATAAGATGGCTACTACAACTGATTAAATGAATATGTTAGATGATAGTTATCTGAAATCTAAATTGCATATCAAGGAGCTTCCATTTTAATCAGACGTCTGAACATGATGGCATGCAGTGGGTGTGGAACATTGCAGAGATAACACAAGAAAGTGGAGGGTGAAAGTATGCTTTGGAACCAAGTCTCAGTTCTGCTATTTGGCAGCTACGTTACTGAGGGCATGTGAATTAATCTCCCTGGTCCCAGATTTCTTTATCTATAAAATGTGGAATAAAAAACTTACCTCAAAAGATTGATGTGAGGAGAAATTTAATTAAAATGTGTTAAAAAAAAAATAGACACTCAATAAATAAATGTTCTCTTCACATTTCCTCCTGGTTTAGGGGAAAGATCCTTCTTGAAAGCACTGATACAATTGAGCAACTGTCTGTGAAATGAAAATCAAGGAATTTTTTTTAAGAGATCAGTCTTCCAACAGTGGACCAGCTCCACCTCTTGCCTATTTTCACCTAATTCAAGTCCAGGCTATATCAAAGCAGAACACGGAACTGAGTTAAAGTCCAGAGTCTTACCATGTCCATAGGATTAAACTATAAACTGAAAAATGTATCATCAGGTTTCAAGTAATAAAACTCTGCTGGTATTCCTACTTATTAAGCAACTCCATACTCACCTTTTTGAATTTGTAAAACTAAAATCTAATAACTATCATATAGCCTGAAATCTCCTATTTAGAGAGTTTTTGAGCTAGAATTCAGAAAACGTCAGAGAGCAGCACCTGCTGGCAAACTGTGATACTGCAGCCCTTTGGGTCAATAAAGCGAAAGGGACAGTTGTGGCCAGAGAAAATTACAGTACCAAAAGCAGTTATACATTCGTAGAGCAATCCTCTTTCCCATCTCTGTCGCCCCCCCCCCATAACCAAAAGCTGTCTTCTTGCCTCCTAAACAGCTCTTAGAGTCTTCCACAATTTATCCCATGCTCACCACCCCAGTACACTCCACCGTCTTTTATTGCCTGGATTCCAAGGACAGCCTCCTAGGTTTTTATTTTTTTTATTTCCCAGATTCCAGCCTATTCTCCACACAACAACCATGTGGTCTTTTTTATACAGCACTATTATGATCATGTCACTCCTTTCCCAATAGCTTCTCACTGCCTTCTGAATAAAGAAGTAAATCTTTTACTACAGAATTACCAGATTCTTCTCTTCACCATGGGTGCCCTTCTTCCCAGCATCACCTCTCTCCACGGCCTCCCTCCCTTTTTTGCTCCAGCCATAGTGAGTGCCGCTCAGTTCCTCTTTCACACCACACACTCCGACCATATTGCTCTTTTTTTTTTTTTTTTTTTTTTTTTTTTTTTTCCTATTTGAGACCGGCCGCACCGCGCTCAGCCAGTGAGCGCTGTGAGCGCCCTGGTCATCCCTATATAGGGATCCGAACCCGCAGCAGGAGCCCTGCTGCGCTCCCAGCGCCGCACTCTCCCGAGTGCGCCACGGGCTCGCCCCCGACCATATTGCTCTTACTTCCCTGTGTTCACACTGCTGTTTCCTCTGCGGGGTGTCTCTTCACCCCACTCCACTCGTCTGTCTCTTACTCACCCTTCAGGGTCAGCTTAGGTTTCATCCCTCTGGGAAGATTTTTCTGACTTTTGCAGAATGGATTAGGACCCCTTGCTCTGAATTCATACAGTAACTGTACTTCCCCTACCAAAGCAGTGGTTTAATTGTCTGCCACCCCTGCTAGAACATAAGCCATGTGAGAACAAGATCCATGTCTATTTTGTTCATCCTTGTAACTTTAGCACTTAACTTGGTGCCTCAGTAGGAACCTAACATTTGTTAAACTATTGAATTGAATTGAAATCTAGTATATATTCAGTTCAATCATATAAAATTGCCTTTTTTCGGGTCAAAACTGTCAATATTGGCAAATACATATGTGCAACCTAATAAATGCACATATGTAATGGGGGGAAAAGGCATTTTAATAATTGATATACATTACTAGATAATTAATAAATGTATTTTTTAAAAATACAATCTTCTTGATTTTCACTGAAATCCATTGTCCTGGCCACATACACAGTTAAAGACCCACTCATTCAGAAAGTAGCTTTTAAAAGGAAACACCTGTGCCATCTCTTGAAAACACAATAGACTACCAAAAGTTAACTTTCTGACCTTGGTGAGTGTTTTGGCTAATAAATGACTTTATGACCTTATGCCAAATTACTGATTATACTCTGGCCGTGCATGCAAAGGACTTAAATCTAGAACATTTCCCATTCTGCCAAATACTCGTTGCAGCTGTTACATTATCCATCATTCAACACTTCCTACAAATGAACATTGCCACCCATCATATCCCAGCCCCAGAACCATTGCCTTCATTTTAACAGGCAATTCCAAAGAAGCAAGCAGCTAGTTAAACAAGTGCATCTGTGCTTCCTCTGGAATCCAGTCATACTTTCCAATAAACATGCTCAGTGGGATAGAACAGAATGGTGGCCTCCAGGACAAAAGGAAATCTGTCCAGCAGATGTTACTTTTGTGCAGTTGACTATTCCTTAAAAGCTTCATATAAGACTAATAGAAAGCAGGGGGCCAGGATAGGGAGGTAATTTTCTTGGCATGTTAGTGCTTTCCCTACTTTTATATGCAGAGATAGTCTGCTTCAATTTCCAGTGCAATGAATTCCTCACAAATGTTCAGTGATTTGGATAGTTTTAGGTATTACACGTTCCATATAAAAATTCCATACAAAATTATTTTTTCTTGCCAAAATGCACTAACTTGCTACTTCTGTGTATTACTGTTCTGGCTCAGAATGGCCTTTCTTACTTAAACTCTGCTCTCTGTGTTTCATAGGCTCCCAAACAATTATGTTTTATGTTAAAACTTCTCCCATTTTCTTCTCAGCCACATGTGATTTCAGGCAGAGTTTAGAAAAAAATGCGTTTACCTACAGTTTTGTTTTTATTTACTGAGGGTGACATTTTTTAATGCAACTTTTAATTTGGTAGTTTTGCCTCTTTTTATTAAAAAAAAAAACTTTTCTTGAGGAAAAAAATGAAAAATTTAAATTAATGTCCCAGCGAATGCCAACTAAAGATCCAAGAATATCTTGACTCTCTCCCTTCCTGCCATTGTCTCCTGGTATGAATATGCAGTGTATGAGACAGGGAGAAATTTATTTTCTGTACAATGTACTAATTTGATATCTCTGTTGACGACCTGGGCAAAACTATATAGGTGGTTTAGGAATAGGCATGTTTCATGCCATAAATCAAAATATATAGTTGAAGAAGGTGGTGCAATTTCGGTATGAATAATGATACTCAACTATTATAATGCAACTTCAGAGTAGTGGAAAGAGACGTTGATTTGAGTCCAAAAGCCTGCATCCAAGTCCATAAGGCTCCATTTACCTGCTATGTAGCTCTGGGCAAGTCTCTTAAACCCTTTGACCAAGTCTCCCTGTGCATGGCAATGTGAGGATTAATGTGACCGTTCATGCTGTGTGAAAATGGAATGTAATAAACGTCAAGTTTATTTTTCTTCATCATCCTACATCAAATTAAATCTGGCCCTCTCCCTGTAATGGACACCATTAGTGGCCTGCCCAACTTCCACTACTAATCCTCATGTTTTTCCAGGTGTCCAACCTTTGCCACCCCACCTGCAACCCAGGTGAGTGACTCCTGAGTGTTCCTAACAGAACACCTCTGCAGTAAATAGATTGGGAAGGGGGACTGGGCACAGTTCTGGCTTGAAATACATAAGGAAGCTGAGATTCTGGAGAACATTTTCTCCATCTTTAAAAGAGACACAGGAAGAGGTGCTCTCTTCTCCACTGGACATAGGCATCTCTAGATGCTAAACAAAAACAACTTGCAACCATGAGGGACCACAGCCTGAGAACAAGTCAATAAGCTAAAGATGGCAGAGAAGAAAGAGGAGAAGAGTCTGAGTCCCCAGTGATGCTGCTGATCCATGGCGGTAACCAAATCCCAAGCCACCCTACCTTTGCCCTTGTGTTGTCTACAGTAAAAAGCTGCTTATTATTTAGCAAGCTGAATCCAAGATTTCGTCGAGAAGAAAGAGGAGAAGAGTCTGAGTCCCCAGTGATGCTGCTGATCCATGGCGGTAACCAACTCCCAAGCCACCCTACCTTTGCCCTTGTGTTGTCTACAGTAAAAAGCTGCTTATTATTTAGCAAGCTGAATCCAAGATTTCTTTTGTAGTTGCAAGTATCCTAACTGCTACATACCACAGCATTCCAAGAAGTCTAATACTAGTCATTTTTAAGAATCCTCCACCTGATGGGTCAGGTAAGAACCCCGGGGGCTTACAAAGTCGCTGCTGTTACTCCTTCTCAGGCCCCTGAGATCCACTCAAGAGTGACAGCTCCACCGCTAACTTCACTCCCTCTGTACCAAGTTTGGCCAAAGGCCTTAGTCTAAAAAGTAAGCTAAATAGCCATCCTCATGTGTGGCAGGCAAAATTTTGAAACCCATGATCTTCACCCCCTGGTGTTACACCTGTGTATGTTATATTATATGGCAAAAGGGTACTCTGCAGATGGAATTAAGATTGAAGACCTTAAAATAGGGAAATTATCGTGGATTACCCAGTGGACCCAGTGTAATCACTTGAGCCCTTAAAAGATGGAAGTGGAAGCCAGAACAGTTCATCAGAGAGAGGAGATGGCAGAAGAGGCAGGAGAGACTCACAGCATGAAAGGCATTCAACCCACCATTGCTGACTCTGAAGATGGAGGAAGAGAACCATGAGCCAGGTAATGCAGGCCGCCTCTAAACAGTAAGGACCCGCAGCTGACAGCAAGCAAGAAAATGGAGACCTCAGTCCTACAACCACAGGAACTGAATTCTACCAACAATCTGAATGAGCAAGAAAACAGAGTCTCCCCTACAGCCTCCAGGAAGAAAAGTGGCCCTGCCAACACCTTGATTTTAGCCTGATGAGACTCAGGTGAGCCTGCCAGACTTCAGGCATAGCGAACTGTAAGATAATCAATTTGTATTGTGTTGAGTCACTAAGTGTGTGGTAATTTGTTACATCAACCACAGAAAACTATACACCCCAGGAGATTCTGCCACATCTAGGGTTCCCGGTTCCAGAAGGCTCAGGTCTCTGTCACCCTCTGAATCTCCAAACCTCCATCCCCTTCACACTCTGGGGGATCGAACCACACCTGAGGCGATCGAGCCATTCTCCTCCCGTACTCTTGAAGCATGAAGCCCTCAACTACCTACAGTCACAGATAACTCCACACACACTGACCTTCCCTATTCAAAACTCAGTGACAGGGTGGTCTCTCTTCTGCCAGACAAATATCCTTCCTCCAAACCACATCCAAAAACTAAAACTAGTAATTCTTCCCCTGGGAAGTAGGAAAGGACCAGAAAAATAACCCAAAAAAAAGCCACATTTTTCCTGAATTAACTATGGAAATAACATTCTTGGTACTCTGCAATTTTTGATATTAAAAATTCTATTTAATTTTGCTTCTTCATAAGGAAACCAGATTATACTGTCAGGAAACCCCTTCCATAAAAATAATCATGTATCTCTTTCCAGACTCAGGGAAACAGTTAGAGCATTAAGAATGTTAGCTTTGACTTTAAATAAACAAGATAAACCCTGGCACCCAACCCAAAGGAGTTTTTGCTGTTTTTCCTCTACCCCTTTTTGTCCAAAAAAAAACCAACAACTGACTGCCTTATAATGTCTCGTGGTGTTGTTTTGGTGTTTTTTGGTTTGGGTTTTGGTTTTTACATTTTTTTTTTAATTGAAACTTACCGATTGTAACAAGTGAGCAGATATGATATAGCTGCGGGGGAAGGGAGAGGGAGGGGAAAGAGGAACAGGTAAAGCAACAGGAAAATCAACTACAATGTATATTGAGAAGTTAAAATTTTAAAAATTAACTAATTAATTAATTTTAAAAGGAAAAAAGAAACTGATTATACATATTTATGGGGTGTATTATAATATATATAATATATTTTAATATATGTATACATAATACTTACTGTTTATTATGTATACATTTAATATAGAGTTATATTTTAATATATGTATACAATGTGTAATGATCAAATCAGGGTAGTTAGCAAATTCATCATTGCAAACATTTATCATTTCTTTGTGATGAGAACATTTGAGCTTCTCTCTTCTAGCCCTGTGACAACATACAATAAATTATTGTTTTATAGATGCCTAGCACTACTGTACAACACTAAAACTTATTTTTCTGATCTAGCTGTAATTTTGTCTCCGTTACAATGTCTTCTGGTGTTGTTTACCACACTTTCCACAGTGCGAGCGGCTTTATGTTAGCCTGACCACATTCAGATGAGGTTGGCCCATTGCTTGCTTTTTAATGACTTTTACTGTTTTCACATTTTTCTGCATGTGAGTGAGCTGAACAGTCTTTCTCCAAAAACTCCAATCACCCACTGATTTCTGTTTATTCATATGTATACACACACATACACAGGCGTATATATAATGGTTAAAAAATATATAATGTTACTTCTGTGCACATGTTAATATTAACATGCAATATATATGCATATCTAATCTACCTATATTGCTACTTGTGAATAAATATTATTTGCGTATATAATACACATCTTGTTTATGTATTACCTATGTTCCCCCAAGCCTGGTCTGAAAGGCAAACATGAGATCACTTTACCAGAGAATAGGATTTCTCTGATTTTTCCTTCATACATTATTGTGACCCCTCCAGCTTCCTTCAGTGTCTTCCCAACTATTTCCAGGTTCAATTAATTTGCTAGAGAGACTCACAGAACTCAGGCAAACACTTATGTTTACCCACTGAGATGTTTGTCTCAGTCTGTTAGGGCTGCTGTAAGAAAATGCCTTAGACTGGGAAATCCGTAAACAATACAAATTTATTTCATACAGTTCTAGATGCTGAGTACAGTGCCCTGGAGACCTGCAAGAGCTAGAAAAAGGTGAGGGTAGGATTAAGCACATGGACCATGGAACCTGACATGAATCCAAACCCTGGCTTCGCCACTAACTGCATGACCTTAGGCAAGTCACCTATCCTCCATGTGCCCCGTCTGTAAAACGGGGACAGAGCCAGCAAGGAGCGGCAAACACAAGGGTCCAGCCAGTCAGCTGAAGTGTGTGGCATGGCTCCCCACCAGACATGTGTCAAGGTCAAAGGAGAAAGCAGAGGAATTACTTTTTTTTTTTGAAGGTTAAATCCAAGGGTACTTCAAAAAGTTTGTGGAGATATTCATATCATCTAGTAATTCTATTTTCCATGAACTTCTTTTTTTAATTTATTTTATTTATTGAATCAAAATTGATTATACATATTTTTGGGGTTCAACACTGAGATATGTTGATCAGATTATTATTACTAGCATTTATGATGTTACAAATTGTAATTATTTTTTATGCCCACTGTCCAATCTCTCCCCATCCCACACTGCCTTCCCCACCCTCTAGTTACCCTAGATTTCTTCCCTCCTTCTGAAAGAATAATGGTTTCTCTGTTGATTGGTTGCTTAGACGATCTGTCCAATGCTGAGAGGTGTGATCAGGTCCCCCAATATTATCGTAGAGCAGATGCTTCTTCTGTCGCTCTGGAATGGGCTTTGTGGAAAGAGACATCCTGTTCTTTTCTTTATCTCTGCTGGTGACTCTCCTTGTGTCAATGCACTCCAGTGGCTGGCGGACCATCTGCATGGTGGTTGTGGCATCTAGCCTCTTTCATGGCAGCCATGGTTATTGTGGAGGCTGTGGTGGGCCACCCACATGGAGGTGATGTTTTTGGCATGCTCCTTGGAGGCAACAGTGTGCTTTGTTGTGGGGTGTGTCTGGTCCCCTTCTCCATGCCTCTGGTCCCTGGGCGGGCCCCAAGGCACTGGTGCCATGTGCCTGGATGTGGGAGAGGGGTATAGTCCCCTTCTCCATGCTCTGGGTCCACAGGCAGTTATAAAACTCTACATTTATTCAAAGTGTTAAAAGATTTCGCTCTCCCCTCCAAAATATTTTACAATTCAAAAAAATCAAAATTATTTTCTGTTTCCTCAGCCACTGTACAAGTTGCTGCTTCCTTTTCTCAGGGCCAGCCTCAAAAGCAGAGGAATTTCAAGTACCAAACAGAAAAGGAAGAAAAGGTCCAGGGAAGTAGACATCAGAGGGATAATCAGGGAAGGCCATCCCTAAGGAACTTCAGACTGTGCCTTAAGGAACTTAAGGCTCATGGTGACAGAGAACTCATAATCATTTCCATACCTGATGGCCTTTCCATAGTTATACTGAGCAGTCATTATAAATGACTGGAACAGGACCAAAAGAGGGGTAGCAAGACCAAGAGAAGCTGCCTCCTGATAGTAATTTCATATGTAGCAAAGCTGCAAATTTACTTACGCTACCTTCATAAATCCAGAGAAAATGAAGCTTCATTATTTTCATATTAATTAATCTCTCTTACAAGTTCCCCACTCCCCTTGCAAGCAGAAAGAGAGAATTGGAGATTTTAGTTCAATTCTATAATCTCAGGCCAATCCCAATATCTGAACAGAGTCCTTAGGTAATTTGATGTCTCTGGGATAAATGTTCACATTTCAGAAGTCCTCTGACCTTCTTCTCTTCCTCAAGATGATGTTCAAGGAAGGGAAGGGGTTCTTGATTCCACATGGTGTCCTCTCCCGCAAAATGCCTAGACTAGGCCATGCCTGCACTGATGACCCTCATCCAGAGGGGTGCTGTTGTCTCCTGCAGAAGCCTGCGGCTGGGCTGGCCTCTCTCATGTCACAGCAGCCTGGTGGATCTCCCTGCCTGACTCACTTGAGCTCTGGCCACTGGGGGTCACCTTCCTCTTGCTGTGCCAGGTTCCAAGGCAGGCTCACTGGCTCTCATTCAGTCCCTTCCCTGTCCCTCTTGGGGTGAGCAAAGTCATGTAGACACTTCTAAGTCTCCTCCATACCACATAAGTTGGTGCAGGAGTTGGCAGGGAAAGGAGGTAATGCAAAGTCTCAAACCTAAATTGGAACAAAACACCTCTGTTCTTAAAGATTTTATCCAACACACTGATCTCCTTACAGATTTTTAACTCATGGCTGTCTTACTGGAGAGTAGAATTCAGAAGAGGCAAAGATTACAACAAAAGCTAAATTTGGATCTTTATCATAAATATGAAACTCATTACTCAGAGAAGAAAAGATCCCTACCAAATTCTCAGAAAGCCCCATCAAAAACAGGCAAGGAATGATTTCAGGGTGTCCTTGTATAAAGTCAACACAGATGGCAATTTGAATTTGTACATAATTGGGATGCATAAGTATTATCTATAGCAACAAGGTGTGCAAAACTTGTGATTCCCCAGACTTTGACCACAGGAGAACAGGATGTGACTGTTATGCTAATGAGCTCATTAATATCATGAATATAATTAACAAATGAAGTCAATTATCACTGGCAAGCATTCATTACAAAGAGATAAGATGCTGTGCTCCAACCACACCAGTAACTATTTTCCTGCATTTGTCCAGCAGCTCTCTTTTCATCTTTGCTCATTTATTACCACTAAATGGATAAATGCCTAGGAATATGGGCTCAGCTCATTATTTATATATATTACCTTGATTATAATTTGACCTCATGCACATTTCAGTTAGAAAAACCCTAGAAAATATCACTTCTATTTATAACACAGCCTCATCTGCCAAGCCTACAGGAGAAAGCCTAATTGGAAAGAATAAAAGGTTACCTTTGTGTGTAAACTGCACATTCATTTAGTCATCGATTTTATTTCTTCCTAATTATCAGCAGTTGTGCATCTCCCGGTAGCTTGCATATAGTTGTTTTTCCTCCTAATAACTCCTGAGGAACGGAAACCCTAATGATCAGATCAGTGGTTTGGGAAACTGTGGCCTCAATGTGCAGTTTATTGGGGCTGTCAGAAGTTAAAAAATAGTCAGGACTCCAACTTCGACTTGCCTAAGACTGTCGTTCGAGGCCCAAGACCTATTTTTACATGACTCTTTCACTATCTGTGTGACAAGATGTGCATATTCTTCATAGTTTAAAATAATGTTCTTGCCAGAACTCCCGAAATTAAAATATATGTCTTGTTTCGGGCAGCTTTTCTTGCTACCCATGCATAAGAATTGAAATTATGCTTCCCAGCTGTGGATTTTAAACTCTTTGAAGAAAAGGATGAAGCTGATCTCCACCGCAAGCCATCCCGGCTGCCAGTCCTCAGCTCAACAGCACGCACAGCCTTGCTCTCTTCTGCCCATCTCACCTTGCCCCCAGCCACCAAGTCTCCCCTCATGTTAATAAGCCAGCTCAGGCTGCCACAACAAAGTACCACAGACTGGATGGCTTAAACAACAGAAATTTTATTTTCTCACAGTTCTGGAGGCTGGAGGTTGAAGATCAGTCTGCCAGCATGGCCGGGTTCTGGTGAGGGCCCTCCTGCTATGTTGCAGACGGCTGCCTTCCCACTGTGTCCTCACATGGTGGAAAGAGAGCCTTCTCCCTTTCTTATAGGGACACTAGATCTATCAGACCAGGGCTCCACCCTGATCACTTCATTTAACCTTAATCACCTCCTTCAAGGCCCCATCTCCAATACGGATCATATGGGGGGTTAGGGCTTCAACACACAGATTTGGGGGGGACACAATTCAGTCCATAGCCCCCTGGCCCTGGCACACTGATGCTCTTATTCACCACAACACACCATCCTTTCAAAAAAAGAGTTTGAGGAAGCTGTGTGTGGAGAGTGACCAGTGGGTGGCAGGGCTCACCAGGTCACCAGGCTGTATCATTTTTGCCATCTGGCTCCTGAAATAACTTCACCAGGTGGCCCCTTGTGGCCAAGGCAGGGAGGTTGTAAGGGCTGATAGACCTGTAAAGGTCTGGGTTGCCAGAAGTGTCTGTGGTTATCTGAGCAAAGGGCGGCTCTGACTGTGAGAGGTGGGGTAAACGGAAAGGAGGGGATCTTAAGGGGCTGGCCTTCTGAGTGGACTGTGACCTGCTTCATGGGATCTGAGGAGCACTAGAAACGTCTGCTAAAAGTACCCTCCTCATTGGCCTGCTGCTAGGACTAAAATTTCAGCATTAGAGATGTATTGCATTGGGTTAAGGAAAAGAGGATTGATGTAGTTGTCAGCTAATAGAAGGTGGAGGCAGAAGAAGCAACCATTTCTTGTCATTTTTTTCCTAGATTGTAAAAGCCTTAATGGAAGGAACAGAATTTTGCTCACTCTGGAGCCCTCATTGCACCTAGCGTGGTGCCTTGCACGAAAGTGGGGCTCAGTATGTCTTGAGTGACTGAATATTGCCCAGACGATTTGGATTCCTTTTGTGTCCATGTGCTGAGTCCTGAGTTATCTTTATTGTTATTTATGTCACCAAATATATCTGTCCATTGCGTTTTCACTGCCTGAGCCAAACTGAGTGTGGGTGCCATCCCAGGCCAGGCATAAAACAACCCAAAACAGTCACATATACATGTTCAGTTCTTCCCAGTCTTCTCCCCACTATGTGAATATTTTAAATAATAGATTGAAAGGTATTTTTTATTTAGTGTGGCCATAACTGGAGATTATTATGGGCCACAGTAAAAGCCCAATTGATGTGCCATTCACACTGCAAATAAATTTACTCCTTAGCATTCCAACCACAGATTCATTTACTGTATTTTCTGATTGTTTTTATATCAAACAGCTAAATTTTCTGCTTTCTTCAGTTTGCAGTATTGAAAGTGTTTCTACTTTGAAGCTGCATTGTCTAACTAGTAGAGTTAACTAGAGAAAAGAGCAAAGTAACAGGGTCAATAGAAGGTCTTGCCCTGAAGGTACAGACCTGCCTGATGGAGAGTCGGGGACAGAAGGGGAAAGTTGCCGGGCCATAGCCCAAGGAGAGGCAAAGCCTGGTTATTTGTGCCTCATACATGCCTAACCTGTAGGCTCTTCTCTGATGCTGATGTACCTGTTTCTTGGCCTAGCCAAGTGCATCTGGCTGCAAGGAACAAAATAGAATCCCCCTCAAATTAGCTCAGAGAAGGGGCTCTGTTCAAAAGACATATCTCTGTGGAATCCATGGAAAAGCAAGGAAACAATAAAAACGGGCATCAGAGAACAAAGTGGGATTTGTCCAGGACCTTCTGCAGCACAAGTTCCCAGACCTTCACACCAGCTTCACAATTAAGGTGTCTGGCTCTTAATTCCCTGTCTCTGTGACTTAGTCTCTTGCTACTCAAAGTGTGACCCTGGGACAAGCAACTGGCATCACCTAGTAACTTGTCAGAAATGCAGAATCTCAGGCCCCACTCCAGTCCTATTGAATCAGGATCATTATTTTAGCAAGGTCCCCAGTGAAGAGAGGGAGAGAGAGAGAGACAGAGACTGAGAAAGAGACAGAGACAGAGACAGAAAGAGGGAGAGAGAGAATGAGATATAATAAGCTGGCTGTTTGGCAGCCAACTTGCCACCACTGAGGCAAGATGCCACCCACAATCTAATTCTGGTGAGGTGGATGAACCAAATGTCATGGGCATGGAGAGAAGTTAGGTATGGTAGGCAAATTGGCTTCACTGCATATTTGAAATGTGTTGCTGAGCTAAATTGAGCCTATGTCCACTCTGAGTGTTGGGCTCCCCAAAGAGACTATATTGTGGGCCGATTGTTTACCACCTATAAGCACATCACCTGAAATCAGGCATGCTTTACTAGTTTCCCAGGTGGCTAGAAATGTCAATTGTCCTTAGCTGAGTGAATGTCTGGTGCTTTATGAACACTGTTGTCACACCAGAAAAATGAATTCAATGCACATATAAAACAAAAGAGAAAAGGGGGCTCTTTATAATTCTTATCAGTTCAATGATCTAGTAATGAGCTCACATAACCTCCTCTCTTCTCTAAAATCTGAATCCCTCCAAAGCAGTGTCTTCACTGATGCTTTAATCCAGGTGGTGCTTTCCATTCCTGGAGGCATAGAACAGAGCTGTATGTCATTTTCTCCTCAGGGTTTAAACCTAACTTGAGAAGGCAAGCCTGTGGGTAGCTAATTAATAGATATTTTTTTTATAATTGCATGTACCTGGCACTATTCTAATTGAGTTTCCAAGTCGGTTAAAAATGAGACCAAAAATTAGCAAGCATTGTTTCCTGCCTTGAGGAGCAGAGAACTGGCTGGGTAACCCCCTAAGCAAGCTTCTCAGTTGAGTCATGCCATAAAAGAGAGGAAGGCTGTGGGCACAAGGGTCAGAAACAAGACAGGCACAGTTCTTTTTTCCCTCTCTTTTCTTCTCTCCTCTTATATAAGCACCAATCTTTCTGTGCAGTAGTCTTCAGCAAACAGAAATTTCTAGTTCTTATCTACTAGAAGTCAGATATACAGAAACCCCTCCAGTATCACAGATTCAGGATTTCTACAATAGCCCATTTACTGTGTGTCCTGCCAATCAACACACATTCAACGGGACCTGCTTCCTGGAGCCACCTGGCCTGAGCCCTGCCCTCAGCTCCTGGGGCTCCTGCCCTGAGCACACCCTCTTTATTAAAAGAGACATTGGCCACTCCTCTTATTAAGGATATTCAGATACTTCCACACAGTAAAGAGAGATTAGAACTTAGCAGAGGTTCTCTCCTTGATGTCATTTTTACAAATACATACATATATATAAGGAAACAAAGGGAAGGAGAACTTCAAAGACAAACTTATTAAAACGGGTGCACAGAACAGCATCTCCAGGTAGATACCTTTTCAAATCATGTGGTTCTGGTGGGCATTTCCAACATGTGCCAAGAAGTAGGTACTTGATCCAATCGGGCCAATTAAAAAGGCTCATCCTTCAGTCACTGTGATTGGCCCAGGAATAGATATATGACCCAAGTCCAGCCAATCAGAATTCTATGCTGGATGTTTTCAAACTTGAGCTGAGGAAAGAGGACCTTTCCTCTATGGTTCTGCAACTGTAAGTATGTGCGGCTAGAGCTGCAGCCACCATGCCCCAGCCACATGAGAATCCAGCCTGAGGAAACAAGCTGATGTTCAGAGAAGCCAAGACAGGCAGTGAACAGGTGTCCTCACAATGTTCAAGTCCCTGCTTCCAGTTGTCCATAATGCAGACTCCATCCTGCCCTTCCCGGTTACACTAACCAGTAAATCCTCTTTTCTGCTTTCCCTAGTTCAAGTTCAGTTTCTTTCACTTGCCAAAGAGAGTACTAACTAAAACTTCCAGTTCTTCTCCTGCTGTTATCTCTGCCCAAAGAAAACACCCCTTTTTAAAATAGAAATGCTGGGCCGGCCCAGTGGCGCACTGCTGCAGTGCGCCGCTTGGGAGTGTGGCGGCGCTCCCGCCGAGGGTTCGGATCCCACATATGGACCGGTTCCCGCTCACTGGCTGAGCGAGGTGCGGGCACAGCACTGAGGTTTGCGATCCCGTTGCCGGTCCCGGTCCGGTACGGGCGCGACACTGAGGGTTGCGATCCGTTGCCAGACACGAAAAAAGACAAAAAGGAAAAAAAAATAAAATAAAATAGAAATGCTTCCTTAGAGGCAAGCAGACGCTCCCGCTGAGGGTTCGGATCCCACATACAGACCGGTTCCCGCTCACTGGCTGAGCGAGGTGCGGGCACAGCACTGAGGTTTGCGATCCCGTTGCCGGTCCCGGTCCGGTACGGGCGCGACACTGAGGGTTGCGATCCGTTGCCAGACACGAAAAAAGACAAAAAGGAAAAAAAAATAAAATAAAATAGAAATGCTTCCTTAGAGGCAAGCAGAGTTGATAGAGTACAAAGATCTACACCCTGACACAATCAGAAGTTTTGGAAGGTTACAAAAAAAGGGAAGAAAAAAATAGAAACAACTATCAAGCATTTTATGTCATGATCAAATTGCTGTTTTTACACAAATCTTTATTATTATGGAATATAGTGTTCCTGGATTCTTCTATTTACATGGATTGCACACACACTCACACTCACATCTATGCATATAACAAGCCAGAGGGTGTCCTATACTCACTCTACAGAGTGCATTCAGTAGGTCCTTGACAGTACAGAGGATGGTGGCCTGACCTGGACAGGAAAGACTGTGTTACCTTAGTGATCAGTCACTTCATCTCTCTGAGAGGCTGTTTTATCATCTTTAAAATGTCTTTTTAAAAAGAAGAAATAAAGGGACTTGAACTGGGTGTTCTCTAAACCCTTCTATAGGTAAAATTTCAGAATTACACACAGAATATCCAAAGGTACACCCAACTTCTTCCACAAAATCAAGAAATAAATTTAAGGAAAACTCATGTCCTCCCTTTGATCCACGGTCTGTAGTTGAATCTTTTTGATGTAAAAGGAAAGAAGAGTCTACCACCCTGTTTATAATAAATTCCAAGAATGACCATTCCACAAAGGGAAAGACTTCATCTTATTGATCTTTGTATCTTCAGAACCTAGTATACAGCACATGCTGAATAAACCATAAAAAGAACCTACTAGACTTCTGGGTTATGATAGTGGCAGATGCATTCACCTACCTTCCTACTAAACTATCCAGGAAAAGCATATAATAAAAATGCAAAAGTTGCAACAGCTTTAAAAATTAAAAATATTACCCATCTTAAAGAACCCAGCAGTAATTTCTCCTAACAAAAGGAACACAAGCCCCTGAAAGCCAGAGTATAGACTATAGTTACTTCAGACTCTGTATTTAAGATTCACTTCTGCATTTCCTTTGGGCTTTTGCAGGGGCTCTGTCAAAGTCAACAGGTTCAACAGCACTGGAACCAGCTGTCTAAACCACATAAGGAGACATCTGATCTTGGATGCTGGGTACTAGGTTCCCTGATGTTAACTTTAGAGGTCTTGGCAGAAAGCCAAAGAAGGAGAAAGACAGATGGTACTTATTCACCCATTCATACAATTCATTTATTCACTCTGTAGTGGGGACTCTTTAACTGTTTGTGAATTCTGTTTTTCTCTTTTTCTATAACAACAGAATTGTAGTTGGGCACTTGGCTGCCGGCTATTCTGCATTTATCAGCTTCCTTTGCAGTTAGGTGTTGCCATGTGGAATGTGAGAAGTGATTTGTGCCATTTGCAGCTCCAGGACTTTAGACACCTGGATCTGTATCTCTAAGCTCTCTTTTTCCTTCCTACTGGCTGGAACCCATCAACTCCACCTGGATATGCAGATGAGGGCAAAACCCTATGTCTCTGAATGACTGTGTGGAGCAGAGCCACCCCCACTGACATAAAATGCTCACCACTAATTTTTAAGTGAAAAATAAGCTATCTTTTTTCAATCTTTAAATTATTTTTGAGTCTCTTTGTTTTAGCAGTTTAGCCTTACTGTAGCCAAACCACTTATCCATCTAACAAATATTTACTAAACTATATATTAGGTTCTGTGAAAGATGATGGAAATACAATGACAAGCTTAAAATTCACTGGGGGATGCAGAGAAATAAAACATAATTGCAATTGTGATACACACTAAGGGCTCTAGAGGAGAGGTCCGTGGTGAAAACAGAATATACAGTCAGGGGAAATGACCCAGGCATGAAGACTCATGTAGGCCTGTAAGAAAAAAAAAATGATTGAGTTGAAGTCTACAGGAAGAGAGGCAGTTAATTTGTGGGTGGGAGGTAAGTAGCAGAGATCATTCTAGGCAAAGGGACAGAATGTGCAAAGGCCCTGGTGTTGCAGTTTGCATGGAGCATTTGAGGATCTGAAAGGAGGCCAGTGTGGCCAACATGAAGAAAAGGAGCATGGTTCCATGTTTGGCTGGAGAGATAGAATAGGCCAGGCCATGAGGGGCTCTGTAGGCCAGGATCTTGGTGTTTATCCCAAGAGAAAGAAGGAAGATGAACTGAAGCTGCTTCTTTCCTTTCACTCACTCTTTTACTGCAATTCCCACCTCTCTGGAATTCAGTCCTTGGTGGCTGGCTGGAAGGCAAGTCAGATGACAATAGTGAACTGTTCTCAGAGTTAACCCAGCAACCTGACACTGGGCCAGAACCCTGGCACCAAGTGTCTGAGCAGAGTCTCTTTTCTCAGGTTGAATTCTTTCACAGGAGGCTCCTTGGTCCTTCATGCAAAGACCCCTGGGGAAATTACCTCACAGACAGGTTCTCCTGATACCCAGGCATGTTTGAACTAAAGGATTTCACAAAGGTGGTTCTCAAATTACCTCAATATAATATAATGTCTTCAAATTTATTCATTTATAAAGCATTTTAGATGGTCCAAATTCATAGTCATCAACAAGTCAGAAAAAGGTGTTATATGCTGTTCCAGTTACAATTCTTCACAGCAAACACCCTAAAACCTAGTGGCATAAAACAGCCATTTTATTATGCTCACAGATTCTGTGGGTCAGGAATTTGAACACAGCACAACAGGGAGGGCTTGTCTTTGCCCTCTTCTAGCTGGTGTTCAACTAGGAAGACTCAAAGTTACTTAACGGCTCAGGAATGAAACCATCTAGCATGTCTGGTGATTGACCCTGGTGGTCTCAGCTGGGCTGTTAGCTCGAATATGTACATATGGCCTCTTCACATGATCTGTCCGTGTGAGCAAATTGGGCTTCCTGATAGCACCGTGGCTGGGTGCCAAGAACAAATGTCCCAACAAAGCACAGCAGATGTGCATGGTGTTTTCATGATCTACCTTTGGAAATCACAGAGAGTCACTTTCTAACATACATACTCTGTTGATCAAGGCAGTCACCAGGTTCCACCTAGGTTCAAGAAGACAGGACATAGACCCCCCTACTTGATAAGAGCAATGTCACAGTCACATCGTAAGAGCATGAGGGTTGGGAGAGACTCTCTGTTCCCCATGTCCACTGGCAAAGATCTACTTGAAGGAGGTATCTGGGCCCAGCCACAGCTGCTGGTGTTTTCTGTGAGGAAATGGCTCTGGGGGCCACAGTCTTCTCTGACATTCTGGTGCCACCCTGAGCCCTCAGGTGGCTACACTACAGTCTGGGGAAATGACTCCCTCACCAACACAGACACCCAGACACACAAGCAAATTCTGGTGGCTCACCAAGGCACACAACATCCCTCGTCAAAGTAACCCCTTCTCTTCTGCTGTCTGTCTCCTGCCTCTTCTGTCAGAGACACCTTCTACTATTGGAGTCAGGCCATTAGAAACAGATGGGAAGGCCATTGCCACACCAATCCCAAGCCACAATCCTTAGGGAACCAGATCGGGGCTGGGTTCCTTGCAGAGGTGTGGGGAATGAACTACAAGAGAAAGAGACAGATAGAGGGAGAGACACAAAGAAAGAGAGAGAGAAATAGACATGGCAAAGTATTAACAACTGGTGAATCTACGAGGTGAAAGGTATACATGTGTTCATTGTTCTATTTTTTCAGCTTTGCTATAGGTTTGAAATATTTCAAAATAAAAAGTTGAAGGAACAACTTTAAAATAGAGGACAATAGAAGACAAAAATAAAATTGCTTCAGTGAGTACATCCTAGGAGACTGCTGGTTAAGCCCAGGTTACAGTAATTAAAACAAGAAATGATGGTGGCCCAGACTAAGGTGGTGGGAGTGGGAGAGAATGTAGAAGCTAGATTTGAGAGAGACATTTCTTTTTTTTTTTTTTTTTCCTTTTCCTTTTTGTCTTTTTCCGTGTCTGGCAACGGATCGCAACCCTCAGTGTCGCGCCCGTACCGGACCGGGACCGGCAACGGGATCGCAACCCTCGGTGTCACCCCCGCGCCTCGCTCAGCCAGCGAGCGGGAACCGGTCTGTATGTGGGATCCGGTCTGTATGTGGGATCCAAACCCTCGGCGGGAGCGCAGCCGCGCTTCCCAAGCGGCGCACTACAGCAGTGCGCCACTGGGCCGGCCCCTGAGAGAGACATTTCTGACTGGAAACAAGAGGCTGTGGCTGGTTGGATATGGGGTGTGCGGGAGGGAGGAGTCAAGGGTGACGCTGTAATATTCAGATGAAGGTGGACAATTCGAGAAGAGGACAAGCGGCCAATTCTATCTGGACCCGTAGAGCTCGGGTTCCTATGAGACAGCCAGGCAGAGATGGCTAGATGCAGACTGGACAGTGGCAAGAAGTCGCGCTGAATTTATAAGGATGCAGGAGTCCATAACAGCTGGTGCAGGTGCATGCCCGAGCTCAGCCGGGAGAAGGGGAAGTGAAGTGAGAGGAGGGAAGACACGGACAGGCTGCCCGAGGTGGCTGAGGTGCGGTATACAGGAAGCAGCACTCAGTGCCAATCCCACGCTCCATGTTGTCTCCTGGTTTAATTCATTCCTGGGCAAACTCCATTCCTCATTTACAGTTTTGTCTTCCCTCAGATTGTTTGTTGTTTTTTCTTTTTATCATTTCAGTTTTATTATGCTGGTACAAATACCAAGTACTTCTCCTAATAAATGGCCTTCTTCATCTGTTATATCACCGAAATGAATCCAAGCGCTTATAATTAGTAAGGTTTACATAACAGGTATAATTTCTTGATAATAAAGTCAGACCATTATCGTTGATTTTTCTTAATGGAGCATTTTGTTTTTGAAAGAAGCAGCAGGCATTAACCAAAGATATCTGGATAGCAATAATATTCAACTCTGATCATAACCTATTTGCTACTCTCTTGAAACTAATCATAATTCTAGAACAAAATAAAAACATTAGGAGATTAATAAAAGCCATTTTATCAGACAAGACTCATTCTTCTTTAGTGCTATATTTATCATACAAGGGAAAATTACTTTATTACATGAGTAGCAATGCATTGACGACAAGGCACTTGAAAAATAAGTCTGATGCTCATTTTGAAATTTCATTTCTTAGTAGTCATAAGCCATGCAGTAATCAGAAATGCTTTAAAAAAAGAAAAAGAAAGAAAACAATTACCATACACTTTTAAGTGTTTTGTTCTCAATAATAAAAGGACTTGGCAGGTGCATGTATTAGAGTTTAGACTGCTAATATATGGTTTGTGTTAAATCATAAACGAAATTCAATCTATGGCCATACCAGAACTAAAACAGTTAGACAAAAGAGGGGGTTTTTCAATTATTCAGTAATCTTGTACAGTCAAGCAGATAATTCCAAGGAAGGGGTGGTGGGAAGGGAATGTCACTCTGCCTAAGCTACTTTTATTGGCACCACTTAGAAGATCGATGGGTAAATCATTGGCCTTATTACCTGTGTGTCACTGGCTTAGCCCAACAGCCAAATCTGCACTTCAGGGATCTGCAAAGTATCTGCCCCAGCCCAGCCCCACCCCTAAGCCAGTATTTCCAGGAGTACCCAGATGTGGTAGAAACTGCCCATCAAAATCCATCTACTATTTCAAAATGTAAGAGGTAACTGGGAGCAGCTGCCCAGCCAAGGAAACCCATTTGCCACTCCTTTGCAGTTAGGTAGAGACCTATGACTCCTTTTCACTGTGAAGTGAGGGTGAGAGTGACGTGTGCTGCTTCTGGACCAAGATTTTAAGATGCAGGCTTCGCTCCAATCCCACCCCCATATTCTTTCTTTTCCCTTCTACCAGCTGGATGCAGATGACAACCAGGTCCCTAGGAACTGCAGAATCTCAGGATGGAGGTCTCCTGGGCCTCTGAATCACGACATAGAAGGAGAACCACCCACTGACCACCAGAATGTTATGTGAGCAAACATAAATTCCTGTTGTGTCTGAGCCATTAAACATTTGGGGCATATACGTTGCAACAGGTTATCATCTCTACTATACCAGAGGATGAGTCATATATGGTCATAAACAAGTAAAATCAGCTGCCCAGTCAGCTACCATGTGCCATTACCTTTTATTTTCTGTTTCCCCAACATGAAGCACCCCAGTGTCAGCCAGATGCCATGACATCTGCTGGACTTCACTATTCACACTCCTCAGTCAGGCACAGGTGTCACTTCCGCTGGGATCACCAGGCCTTGCTGCCATGCAGCTGGTTACCACTGCCTCCCCTGGAACTTTCCCTCTGCTCTACACTACTCCATTGCATATTCTGGGCACTGATGCTCTGGCCTGACTCTCCACCCTTTCTGCACTCCGCTATCTCTTCAGCTGGAACCCTCCAAGTACTGGAAGATTACTAGAACTCCTCCAAACTCTGCAGTAAAGTAGACAATCATGTCTCTCTCCTTTTGATGTTGCATTCATTTGACTTCAAGCAACAGAAAGAAAGAGAAAACCCACCTAACAGTGGCTTAGGCAATGGAAGCACTTGCTTACCTGAAGTTAGAAGAGGTCTGAAGGCATGGAGCTCCAAGCTGGGCACAGAATCTCCACAGCACTATCAATTGTCTGATTTCTTTCTGTCTTGACTCTCCATTCTCGTATATCAGCTCTTCATTCTTGGGCATGTCACCTCTTGATGACAAGATGACTGCCACAGATCCAAGGAGCACATCTTCACACAATGTCAATTGGGCAAAATGGTAGAAGAATTTTCCCTAGAAGTCCATCTGCAGATTTCTCTTTACACAGTATTGAGTAGAGCTGAGTCACATGGTCATCCTAGCTCTGGGGAGTTCTGGGAAAGGGAGACTCTGTCAAACGGAGTGAAAATGCCACTAATGACTTAAGCCAATCATAATTTCAGCCCCTGTAACTGGGCATAAGGTCACCCATACCCCCCCCCCAAAAAAAATAAGGTTGCATTTGCAAAAAAAGGAGTGTATTAGTCTGTTTCTTTTGCTTATAACAGAATGCCTGAAACTGGGTAATTATAAAGAAAGTAAATTTATTTCTTACAGTTTTGGAAGCTGGGAAGTCCAGGGGGCATATCTCATGAGGGCCTTCTTCTAGGTGGGAACTCTCTATGAGGTCCCATGGCTATGCAGGGTATCACATGGCAAGAATGGCATGAGCTCTTTCATTTGCTCCCTATAAAGCCACCAGTCCACTCCCATGATAAATCATTTCTCCATAAATGCATTAATCCATTCACAAGGGCACGGTTCTCATGATCCAATCACCTCTCAAAGGCTTCATCTTTCAAATACCATAGTTGGATTTCCCACTCTTTTAACATTGTCACAGTGGGGATCAAGTTTCCAACACATGAACTTTGGGGGGACACATCTGACCCATAGCAGGAGGGGAATGATTGGGGGTGGAGAGGCAACTAACCATGTCTGTCACAGATTCCAATTCCCAGATATCACCTTCCACACACAGAAAATTTAGTCAAAGTCTTCTCTGTCTTCTACAGTCCAGACATGAGTCCATGGGGCACTGGCCAGGCTAAGTGGCAAACATCTGCCACCTATGTCACCCACACATGCACACTGGCTATGACTGTGGTTTTGATAATGGGTCGAGCTTGTCAAGCCTGTCTGTCTCAATCTTAATATGAGTTTTCACCTAGAAGTAATCAAAAAGTCTTCTTTGCAGCAGTGCCCCACTGGTTTGGGAGATGAGCTCTCACATGTATATATCCCATAATAGCCATCATTTGGGCTCAGGCCACAATTTACCAGCTCTGTTACACCACTTTTCTTTTTGTCTTGACAGAGTTGGTCTAACCAGACTTCAAATCAACAAGCATATCATTTTTGATATATACACAACACTGGTCAGAATGTATTTTCTAATACATTTTTTTTCTAAAAGTCTTATCCTAGAACATGCATATATATATATATTCTTAAACATTCCAAAAAGACAATACTGCTGGTGTTCAAGTCACATTAACAATGAACACTAATAACAACAGAACATTTATTTAATATTAATTTCATTTAAATGTGAGAAAAATCAAAGACTGCCACAGGATGCATGCTACCTGTCAGGAATGGTATGAATTAATAATTCTGAGAGAAAAATTCTAATTCATCCACAACTTCAAAGAGAAACATTTCCTAGGGGAAATTAAATTAATCAAAGAAAAGGAAAATGCAACAGAGTTAAATGCATTTTTTAGGCTTTTAATATTTTCCTTCTACTTATCCTATTTCAATGAATTTCCAAAATGATGGGCTCTGGTTGGTTAAAAATACTCCAGAACAATCTGAGATGAGGTTTTCTGATTGTTCATATTCCACACTTAGGGCTGTTCAGAGGTCTTTGTGATAAGAGAAGCTGTACAGCTGGCATTAAGTTTCTGACAGAGAGAGTGAATTTATTAAAACACAATGTCTATGGACTTGGTAACAGGTAAGATGTCTTCAGGGCTTCAGTTTAGGTCGGTGATTTCTAATCTACATAAATTTCCCTGGAACTGACTGTAAACTAGTTAAATGGTTGGCTGGTGACAAAAAGATGAGGAAAATAATGAATGCATATAAAGCAGCACAAAAGATTTGGAGGGATTTGTATCTGCTCTGTAATTACATTGGCACATGGGAAATTAAAAATTTAGTTTGCCTCCTCCTTTCCTCCCTCTCCCCCCCGCCAGGCCACCTCATCTTTTCCCCAATAAATGAGCTCTTGGAGCAAATGGGAATGGTAATTTGAGGTCAAAGAAGACAAAGAGAAAGGAAGATGGGGGGCGGTGGGAGATGAAAAGGACAGCCTCGAGGGCTCTCCACGTGTCCCATTGATACAACGGGCAACCAAGGAAGGCAATCTTAACTGAAATGGCCAGTTCATGGAAGAAAATAGTTCAGATGAATTATTTACCTCCTACTTCTATCATTACAGCTTGCACATTGGAATGCAATTATCTGTTCACCTTAATCCTCCAGAGCAGAGGTGGGCAACCAGGGCAGGGCCAAATCCAGCCCACCACCTTGTTTTTGTTCCACTATTAAGAATGGTTTTCAGGGCCAGCCCGGTGGCACACTGGAGAGTGCGCCGCTTGTGAGCGCGGTGGCCCTCCCGCCGAGGGTTCGGATCCCATGTGGAGACAGGTTCTCGCTCACTGGCTGAGCACGGTGCGGGCGCGACACCGAGGGTTGCGATCCCGTTACCGGTCAGTAAAAAAAGACAAAAAGGAAAAAAAAAGAATGGTTTTTATATTTTCTAATGGTTACATTTTAAAATGTTACATAAATACCTACAAATACGCTCAATTTTGCCTCACAGTCTAAAATATTTTCTATCTGGCCCTTTAAGAAAAAGTTTTCCAAGCTCTCCTCCCTGCTCCGCTTTAGATGAGACCTCCAGGGGACAGCACTGCTCACTTGGATCCAAAGTCCAGTTGCTTTTTAGTGGCAGAGCTAAAGCTAGAATCCCCACCACAACATACCACCTTGATCTGGTGCTACCATCATAAAGCATTCCAATGCCTTTCACCTTTCGAGGTCTGTCTTTCAATCAAACTGCTTCAACCTCTGTACATCAGTAAGATACAAAGACTCAGCTATTCAGAGTGTACCTTGATGAAGAGAGACAAATGCATATAGCTAAATCTAGCGTAAATCTAACTTATTCCTAAAAAGAGGTACAGTTTGAAACTCAATACCTGGTTAAGTAACAAACCTGATATTGTCCTAGGCAATTAATCTATGACTATATGGACCTGTTGGGGAGACACTGAAAAACATGGCTGTTTACTGCAATATTCAAAACGGATTTGTAATGCACTTAATGGTAAACTGAAAGAAAAACACAGAGACAAAATAAAAATAAATTTCTTTCGCTACGTATGCTCAGAATAACATCAGAGAGAAAATAATCTGCTTTGCACATTTTTATGCCCATTTTCAATGTCTCCAGTGATAAGTGTTTCCAACTCTTTTCTGGGGAGATTTCTCCCTAAACGAATACTTTTGTTGTCATTCATATTTTCCAAGGCAATATCTCAAGGTCTAATGGGTTTATTCAACACTCAACACAGATGCTGAATTGAAACCTTTCTAATCATTTTCTAACCCAAACTGTATTATAATTTTTTGCTATGTTTTTAAAAGCTTGGGGATATAAAATCCTGACATGTATATTTTAACAAATATTGATGCTTCCTTTGGAATCTGGGAGGAATGAGTCAATAAATTGAGTGTAACTAAACACTTTGACCTGCTATGTGGGCATAATTAGCCTAATGCTATTGCACAGGTGAATTGTGTCTTTATGTTATCTAGACAGTGTTAGAGAAAAACCCTTCCTTCTCTCTCTGGAGTGCTCTTTTAAAAGTCTTACTGCTCTAGTTAGTTCAATGCTATTTCTTTTTATTTGTGTTCATTATTTTAGTCCTCAGGAGTAATGTTCAATGTTTAGCAACAATAAATTTTATTTCCTGTGTGTCAGTCTGGTTACAAAGCTGATACAAATCTCTCTAAATCTTTTGTGCCACCTAGTATGCATTTATTATTTTCTTTTTCTTCTTGTCACAGCCAGCCATTTAACTAGTTTACAGTCAGTTCCAAAGTAAATCTGTGTAGATTAGGAATCAAAAATGTACTCCAAAGCCCTCAAGGCATCTAACCTGTCCCTCTCTGCAATGGATTGGGTACTTTCTCTAGCGAATCAACCACAGACAACCTATTTAGAACTGTGGCACTGGCTTTATTTAACTTTCAACTTCAGAACACACATTCTCTAATCATAATCAATCAACCAACAATTATTTATTTCCACTCATGTAATGCTCTCCTAAGGAGTTGACCTGGGTAAATAAATAAATATTAAATAGATGACAAGAGATGGCAAAAAAAGCAATAATAAACAGTTGATTTTTCAGAGTTGATTTAAACTTGGCTGAAGATTCCAGAAAGTCTCCTCTTCTCAAAAGTGAGTGTCATACAGAAAGAGTAGAGAGAACAAAGTGCACCTCAACCAAAATGTGTCAGTTTTAATTTAGAGAAGAATGGACCAAAGATAATAACATTAAAATACATTTTTACTCTTTAAACTGTATTGGACACTTTATAAATATTGCTCCAGCACAACGAAATCCTTTGCGCATTTAGACTGTATTAAAATTTTCTCTGGGGCCGGCCCGGTGGCGCACTGGATAGTGCACCACTTGGGAAGCGCGGCGGTGCTCCCGCCCGAGGGTTCGGATCCCACATACAGACCGGTTCCCGCTCACTGGCTGAGCGAGGCGCGGGAGCAACACCGAGGGTTGCGATTCCGTTGCCGGTCCCGGTCCGGTACGGGGGGCGACACTGAGGGTTGCGATCCGTTGCCGGACACGGAAAAAGACAAAAAAAAAAAAAAAAATTTTCTCTGAGATTAAATCAATCACGAAATATTTATTGAGTGGCATAGTTTACTCTGTTTTGTACTGAGAGCTATAGAGAGTGTCATAATTAGTCACAAAGAAGTGATGATTGTAGGCCCCTCAATACAAATATGTCAGGATCAAGGAGAAGGCCAAATCCAGAAAAAGAGAAAGCATGAGGGAAAAGAAGGCAGAGCTGTGCTTTTCTCTATGTCTCCCCCACACGTCAGCAGGGCAGCAAAGCTTAAGCTTGATCCATTAGGGCACGGGGTCCATTAAAGGTTTTAGAGCAGAGTGAGATCATAGAAGCCACAACAACCAACTTTTCTTACAGATAGCGCTTCAGGACACAATTTACAAAGCTCTGTCTGGATTTTCTAGGATTCTAATTAAGTAATTAAAAAACAAAAACCTGCCTTCAGGTAAGATTGCATCTAGTCCATGTTCAGCAGGTTCTTGCTTTATTTTTAAGAAAATGGCCTGTGAGAAGTACTAAATTTATAAATCGTGAAGCTGTGCTTTCATTTGTTCTTGGGAGATTGAGTCAGAACAAAACATTTAAGGCTGCCCAACTCAAATGAGCCAGACAGTACATCCAAAACCTTCATCAAGTGCAAGCAAAACTTCACTCAAACAGAATTATGGTGTTAGGTAGATAAAACCTACAAACAACATACTGAATTTTTGTACCAAAGTAACTAGGATATTCTGGCATTTTATTACATTTGGCAATCTAGTCATTGGTTAAAATGTAATTTTTTGAAATCTCCCAGTGTTTACCATGTCTTCCAGTTTAAAAAATAAAACTATGGACCATGGTTTCCACTGTGAATTAATAATTAACCTGTTCCTACTGGGACTGATGTTCCACACCTCTTTTCATGCTATAAGCCTCTTTCAAAATTATTTTAGTCTTTTGGATGATTCTAAATGAACAATTAGCCCAGCCTTCATTAATAAGCATTACAATTCTCTAGCTTGGTTTTCCTGCCTCTTCATTAGGGATAGCTCAGGGGCAGCACCTGGAGGATGCGTGCAGTCTTTCTTCAGGTTCTCAGGCTTTGATGGTGACTAGGAGGTGGGCAAACTCCCTTGACTAGTTTGCATGTTAAAGATACTCCTGGCAGGTATCTGGTTGAAGATCTGAAAGCTCCTCTCTTGTGTGAGCAAGGGCAAACTCTCTTTAGTGACATGAATTGACAATAAGAAGCATATTCAACAAACTTTTTAATAACCCTTTGGCCCCACCCCCCCTTGTCTAAGCCAGAAAACCTATATCAGAGTAAGTTTGGACCTAATTTTTTCTACTGTGTCACTCTGCCCTACTTCCCCCAGTTGCCAACAGCATAAAACCTTTTAACATGTCACTGCTTAATTCTAGCAAGCAGAGGCAGAAATCTCTGTCTGGTTTTGTAAATTATTTTTTTAATTCTTTTTAATTTCTGATTTCACTTGCATATCACTCACTTATTTTCTATATAGAATGAACAAAAGTGCTTGAATTATGCATAAAACCTTTTTAAAGGCATTTTCGGATAAAGTACTTTATATTATTAAGCATCGTGAAATTATTATTGCACATCACTTTTATTATGTAGCTCATTTTAAATGGGCCAGAATATTTTAATCACCCAAGAAAAGCTATAGTTTATAGCTTAAAATTGAAAATATATCTGTACATTTTTCCATAAAATATGCATGCATGATTTTCAGCTCCATTTAACTAATGTGTTTTGGAAATATGTTACAATTGTAAATGCAACAAATCTCAGTCAAGGAAAAAAGTAATATAAAAACTGTGATTAATAGCAATGTGCTTTTTTTTTCATTTTACAGAAGTCCCTATTTTGAAATATGAATCATTTTGCATAGATAACCTCTGTATTTCCATGCCGTTTATCTAAACTGTAGTATATTACAACTCTGGGTGCAGAATTGCAAATTATATCAAAGAAACAAACTGTCACAACAACATGAATTATCCATAATACATTTGCAAAGAAAAAGTTGCAACTGTTAAAGAATTAAAGAGTAAACAAAAAAAAATCAGATAATGCCCACAGCATGGACACATGTAGGTTCAGAAATGTAATATATTTGCAATCATATTAATGGAAATTATTTCTTAATTGAACTAGTAAAGTGAAAATGAAGGTTGTTAGATCATTTGGACTGGTGATCTTCACAATCAACTCCTGGTAAGCATATAATACATGCTTGGTCCTGTATGTAAGATAGACATTTTCCTGATTGTGTCACTTTTCTAAGATGTGACTTCACAGTAAAACTAGCCAATTTTTAAAATGCACATTAAAGTTTTTGGATGAGAACACATTTCCGTAAGGCAAAATTGGTTTGTGGTTTCTACTGTAAGAGAGAACTACTGTGCACAGCATAGGAAGTCTAATTTTATGGTTTGCATGGTTGGATAGTAGCTGTAATTTTTAGCTCAACCACACATTATGAATAACAATATATTGCATTTACATACCTATTTCCTCAGTGGAATTCCAAGAACTATATAATCTCATTTGGACTCATAACATCTCGTCTAGGAGCTGCAAACTAGGAAATGTCTCCATTTTAAGCAATGGAAAAGAGGAGGTGCTATGGTTTTAATGTATCACCCAAACTTGTGTTGGAAACTTAATCCCCAATGCTCAGTGTTAAGATGTGGGACCTTTAAGAGGTGATTAGGTTACAAGGACTCTGCCCTCATCAATGGATTAATGTCCTTATTGCAGGACTGGGTTCATTATAGCAAGAGTGGGTTTGCTATAAAAGCAAATTTGGCCCTCTCTTGCTCTTTCTCCTGCTCTCTTGTCCTTCCACCTTTCACCATGGGATGACACAGCAAGAAGGCCCTCACCAGATGCAGGCCCCTCGACCTTGAACTTCCCAGCCTCCAGAACTGTAAGAAATGAATCTTTATATTTTATAAATTATTTGGTCTCAGATATTCTGTTATAGCAGCACAAAATGGACTAAGACAGAAAGAATATAGAAATTGGACCACTCCTTAAACCAAATAGATTAGAAAGTAGTTTCCTGGTAGTGACAGAACATCCAAGAACCCCTTTAGGGAGTTTCCAAGGGTGAAGCCTTTGCTGACCAAGTCCAGACACACTTTCAGAGTGGCCAGCATCAGACTGACAACCATTCTAAGACAAACCAGCTTCATTTTCAACAACCTTCTTCCAGCACCTCTCCCACCCAACCCACTATCAATCACTACCACCACCCAAGTTGACATTCTTGCCACCTGACTGTGTCCCAGGACAGTGCCTTCTAAGGCCTAGCACACATCCCATGCCTCAGCCCTAGTGATTCTGGTCTACCTAGACTTTGGCTTCTGCAAACTAGATCTTCTCTGTTTATTCTTTTGGATTAGCATATACAACAATGGGACTCTCCTCCTCCGCTTTGGCTTCTGTGCCTCAGTTCTCCTTCCTGACTTCTTCAGTGTGGTGCTGCTGGTGGTCTTTGAACCCAGCCTGCAGCCTGATGTTCGTAAACATTTCTCATAGGACAGGCCCCAGCCAACCTGTCAGCAGGCTAAATCGCTATGGCCCCAGCTCCCACTCCAGGGCAAGCATTTTCTGTAGAAGTGGACTCTAGTGTATTTCTATGTAACTCATGAATATGAGTTGGCCTAAATATGGGATTAGAAGGATAGAGTCACATACTAAGACCCCAGGCATCCTTACCATTCTGTGGCCACAGGTGTGCTGCAGTGTTGCAGAGGCCTAGTGTTCTTCAGAGGGAACACAGGAAAAGTGAAGCCAATCAGTGCCTGGACAAATAACCCCAAGATGCACATTCCACAAGCCATAGGACTGTAGCATAATCTTCCTAAGGGATGGGACATTGGATAATTATAGTCTTCTTGCTCAAAATCCAGCACTACAACTATATTGTTCTTGAAATAATCTACAGTACTACCACAACAAACAAACAAAAATGGCAACATGTGGGACTTTTCTACTGAGCAACAAACCAGCTTCCTGAGACACTCTGAGCTGTAGTATCAGTGGTAGTTTGCAAACAAGGCCACATTAAGACAGGCAAGGTACTTTCTCTTGGGAAAGTAGCAGCTAGGCCTCCAGAAGCCACCTTGGCTATTTAACTTGGCCTTAAAAGTATGCCCCCATAAACTCTGGCATTTTCTCCTGGTCCTGATCTTCCCTGGCCATTTCCCAACTGAGATCCACCTAGCTTCCATGACCTCTCACACCATTCCAGCCTTTTATCTCCACCTGCCCTTCAGTGCTAGTTACCAGCTACCTGCCCAGGCTGACCTAACCAATTCCTCATTCATTAAAACACAACCGAGCACAAGGTCCTAGGTTCCTCTTCAGCAGCCTATCCTACCTGACTGTTTGGTTTACATGATTTTTAACCATTACCTTTCATTCACAACTCTCACTCCCAAGCCCTCCAACAAACATCCATTCCCTTATTTTTTCCTTTATAACATAACCCTGATTTTGTTCAGTATGGAAGTGGGGCTAGCTAAAAATATTCACCTTCCTAGACTCCCTTGCAGCTAGGGTGGCCCTGAGATCCAGTTCTGGCCAATAGATAGAGAAGGAAGTCTTTGTAGTAAGCATCCATTTACAAACAAGAAGGTTCACTCAAAGGCAAACAGACCAGTATGGAATGCAGATATGGAGCTAGAGATGGAAAAGCCAACCTACTATCATTAGGCAACAAACCTGAAGATGAAAGCCCCATGCTAAGACTGGCAGAATAGAAGGAGAGAAGGAGCTGGGACTCTGTACACCATAAGGCTGCTTTCCCAGCCATGGACTGCTCACCTCTGGACTTCCTGTTATGAGAAATAATAAATCCCTATTTGGTTAAGTCACTATAGCCAGATTTTTCTATTACTTGCAGCCAAATGTATTCCTACATGATACATTGCTCTCTTTTTTCCCATTAAATTTTGACCAGACTAGGCTGTTGTTTTCACATCCTACTGATTAAACTCAGACTTACTTTCAGACTTCTTGGTTTTTTGATTTTTAACTAAAAACACCTCCCAACATTTGACCTACAAGACTAAAGCCCCTTCACCCTTTGTATAAAGCATAACAATGATGAAAGAAGATAATATGTAAGTATGAATACTGTTATAATACACCCCAGCTTAAACCCAGGGAACATGAAGTAACAAAAAGAGCAAATAATTTTATTTCAAAAGATGTAGGTCTGAGTCCTCACCTCATTGCTCACTAGGTGTGTAACCATGAACAAGTCACGTAAACCTCTCTAAGCCTCAGTTTCCTTATCTATAAAATAGAGATAATAATAATAATATTTACCTCTTAGAGTTGTTGTTAACTTTAAATGAAAAAGCATAGACATGAATAATAGCTGTTATTATTGGCAATAGTAATTATCTAAGACAAGAGTCTTTTCTCCACATGAATAAATATGTGACATTTTAAATTAATTTCTTTTCTGAATGTATTACCTATAATTTTTTTATCTTTTTTTATTGAATCATAATTGATTATACATATTTTTGAGATTCAATGTTGACATATGTTAATCAAATCAATATTATTAGTATGTATATTTTTACAAATCATACTTATTCTTTATGCCCCTTATCCAATCTTTCCCATCCCCCTGTCCCACCACTGATAACCCTAGATTTCTTCTCTCCCTCTGAAAGAGTAATGGTTACTCTGTTGATTTGTTGCCTAGATGCCAATGCTGAAAGGTGTGTTCAGGTCCCCCAATGTAATCATAGAGCAGATGCTTCTTCTGTCACTCTGGAATGGGCTTTGTGGAGAGAGACATCTTATTCTTTTCTTTGGTCTCTACTGGTGACTCTCCTTGTGTCATTGCACTCCAGTGGCTGGCAGACCATCTACGTTGTGCTTGTGGCATCAGCCACTTTTGTGGCAGCCGTGGTTACTGTGGTGGCTGTGGTGGGCCACCCACATGGATATGATGTTTTTGGCATGCTCCTTGGTGCTGGCATTGTGGTGGGAGGTTCAGTCCCTGGCTCCATGCCCCAGGGCCCCAGGCAGGGCCCCAAGGTGCTGGCAGCGTGCCTGGGTGTGGGCAGGGTGTCTGGTCCCTGGTTCAATGCTCTGGGCCCCCAGGTGGGGCCCTGAGGTGCTGGCAGTGTGCTTGGGTATGGAGGGGGTGTCCAGTCTCTGGCCCCAAGCCCCAGGCCCCTGAGGCACTGGTGGTTTGCCTGGGTATGGGTGCGGTGTCCGGTCCCTGGCTCGATGCCTCAGGCCCCTGGTGGATTCTGAGGCACTGGCAGTGTGCCTGGATGTGGGAGTGGTGTCTGATCCCCAGCTCCACGCCTCAGGTCCCCTGGCGCCCTGATGTGCTGGTGGTGTGCCTGGGCTGGAACGAATTTTTTGTCCTTTGCTTCCTTCTAAAATGGGGGAACTTCCTGTTGCAACCAGTACTTGAGCTCTGTGGTTGAGCTAAATTGCTGCTTTGCTGCTGTTTCCCTAGGGAAACAGGGTGCTGCTCAGGGTTTAATGGCTGACCTTACAGGTACTTCCAGCTCCTGGGTTGTGTAGAAACTCTGATCTGGGCCTGAATCTTTTCATCAAGCTGCACCCCATGCAACTCTGCATTCCTGACCAGTCTCCTCTGAGTGGTCCTGGGCTGATTGTAGTGCAGATTGGCTGTCCTTGCTGTGTCCAGTGTTCTCCCCATGGGCCTGTCTCCCCCACCACCCATGCTCCAAATGCTTCCCATGGGACGGACCCTGCACCTTTCCCTTGCAATGACACACCAGACTCTGAATGGCTCCCCTTTTTCAGCTGTTCTGGCTCCTCGCTCCTGTGTGGGCCCACAGGAACCCTATTAGTGGTCTTGCTGTCCTGGGAACCCTCTTCTCTCCTGCTGCCTCCAAGCAACTCCATCCAAAGGGCACAGCTGCAACTTCTGCTGCCTCCTGCTCCATGTTCTCAGCACTTCCAGCATTAACGTTGCCGTGGCCCGAAACACTCCGAGCAGTTTTTTCTTTCTCTCATCGAGGCTTCTCCCCCTTCATAAATTCCATAGGTCTCTCCTCCTCTTCCCCAGAGCTCCAGCAGCCCCAGCTTGGCTGTTGTTACATTTTTATAGTTGTAAATTGGTTGATTTGTGGGAGAGAGTGACACTGGGGACCGTCTTTTCTGCCATCTTGACTGGAACTATTACCTATAATTTTGATTCCCACACCTCCTTTAGGTTGGCGTAATAACTTCGTATAGCATACATTATACGTTACATTTTTATAGTTGTAAATTGGTTGATTTGTGGGAGAGAGTGACACTGGGGACCGTCTTTTCTGCCATCTTGACTGGAACTATTACCTATAATTTTGATAACAGCTTCTGTGTTAGTCTGTTTGAGCTGCTATAACAAAATACCATAGACTGGGTAGCTTATAAACAACAGAAATTTATGTCTCACGTTTTGGAAGCTGGGAAGTTCAAGATCAAGATGCTGGCAGATTCAGTGTCTGGTGAGGGCCATTTTCTCACAGTAACCTCACATGGTGGAAGGAGCAAGACAGCTCTCTAGGGTCTCTTTTATAAGGGCACTAATCCATTTCAAGAAGACCCCACCCTCATGATCTAATCACCTCCCAGAGGCCCCATCTAATACCACTACATTGGTAATTAGGTTTTCAACTTATAAATTTTTGGAGGGATACAAACATTTAGACCATAGCATCCTCCTGACCAATTCCAAGCAAAAGATAAAGTAAAGGCACTAGAGGTTACCTTTCTTATGGAAGCTCAATTCTAATTAGAGGTGGGTCTGGAGAGGCCTGAAGAAGGATTCATCTGGTCCTGATTGCTCTGGGGATGCATTGATAACACAGGCCCACACGAGTGAAGCACAAAGAAGCGGGAAACCCAGTCCCCACAGCACCACCTCCCTACATCGGACCTACAAAATCAAACACCTAAAACCAGAAAAATGGAATTTTCTGGTGGGCATATTTTGAATATTCATAAGGGGAATTTTTTTCACTTTGTATACTGTGAGCTTATCTATTTTTCCTTGTGCTTTCAAAAGAGATCATCCTTTGGATTTTACGAGGATGTCCTGTATTATTATTTTTTCAGAAAGTATAGAAAAAGTAAACAGTATTTGTAAAAGCTGGGAACTCATTTGTCTACTCTTTTCTCCTTTTATTTCTCCACTTAATAATTTCTTGCAAATATCCAGGAACTAAGCAGACTTGGTAAGAATTTGAGATCTGTATCTTATAAACTTACAGAAGAAATTACCTAAAATCGAGGACTTAAGGATTTCCTAATGATGCTGAAGAGGAGATCATGTTCCTAAGCATGTTCTAAGCATCTCCCCACAGTGACAACAGCTCTCCTTAAGTTGTCATTGCCATTTCCATAACACTTAGGTCCTGTGATTTTAAAGTGCCTGTACTGTCTGCAATGTTCATCACCATGCTGATGAGGGCTACAAACATTCCTTGTAGGGTTTAGGCTTTGTCCCTTCTGTCAAGATTAGTAAGTGTCACTGTCTTCATTTCTGCCTGCACTTCATGTGGATCTAGACATTAACTTCTGTACCAATTTCTATGAATACTCATTGCATGCAACCTTGTTGATCATCAAGCCTGACAAGGTTAACCTTGAGAACATGAAAGTCAGATGAAAGCAGATCGAAGAAGTGTAGTCAGGGAAGCGTCTGGATGTTCCTGGGTCTTGTGAGAGAAGGGTGTTTGCAGCCCTGGTCACATCACTGAAGCTTGGATCCACAGCCCACTCTCTCAATCCCCACCCTCATTCCCAGGGCTCCAAGGCCTAAGCCAAAAGCCAATCTTGTCACATTTTCTGTGGTTCTCAACCTTAAGGCATGGTACTATGTAAAGGAAAGCACGTCATTTGGAGTAGGACAGAGAGAGTACTTAACAACTTGTGCACCTACTTACATTCTCTAAAATGCCATTTCCTCAGCTATAAAATGTAAAAACTAATGACAACATATGGGCACCTTCCTTTGTTTCTGGAGTAGAAAATAGAGGATGTTAAATGACATGACTTCTCTTAAAAGCACTTTGTTATGAGAGCCTTAAAAATGTTTAGACCATTTGACCAAGTAATTTCACTTTGGGAAATCTATTCTGAAGAAATCATCTGAAATGCATATTCACAAGTGCATGTTCTGCAGATTGTCTCTCTCCCAAACTCTCTGTCAACACACCGATCCTGCAGTTTTTTTCTCTGTCTTCCACCTCCAGCTCTCTCTTTCCCTTATTACCTAAATCCACTTTGCTCTCTTGGGGAAAGGATTCTTCTTCCTTAGGAAAGAGGAAACAAAGCAGACAAATGCAGAATTCTCTTTGGCAGTCAGGAAAGGATAGGACACACACCTACCATGCAACTAAAAAAGTGAGTAACTTCCTTTTTTATTGGAGAGAATCTGATCACAAGATATTGAATACTCTGAGCATAAGAGCATCCTGCCTAATTCTTCTTTCTGTTATTTTTCTCAATATTTACTAAATATCTACTATGTGCCAGGTACTGTTCCAGTTTCTGGAATATATAGAATTTACATTTAGTGGGGAGGTAAACAGTAAGCAGAACATAGAAATGGCAACATCAAATTTGCATTTTTGAGGGATCACCCCGGCCGTTGCAGGGAAGTGGAGGTCAGGTACAGGCTATGGTAGATACAGTCTAGGAGAGAAACGGTGCTGGTTTGGACCAGGGTGAAAGCAGCAAAAAATGGTAAGAAGTACTTGCATTCAGGATTTATTTTAAATATAGTGCTGGCAGGATTTGCTGATGAGTTGTATGGGAAGGTGTGAAGGAAAGCAACGACAAAATGCCAAAGTATTTTTGTTGAGCAGGGAATGGTAGTGTCATTTACTGAGATGGAAAACAATGGAGAAGCAGCATTTGGGAGAGAAATCAAGAGTTTTTCTTTGGTCATTTTAAGTTTAAATGATGCAGTGGATTGAATGCCCCCCCAAACTCACTGAAGCTTAAATTGTGTCTCCCAAGTCCTGCCCATGACCCGAGGTATGGAGCCAGGGACCAGACCCTCCTCCCACAACCAGGCACACCATGCCAGCACCTTGGGGCCTGCCCAGGGACCCAGGGCATGGAGAAGGGGACTGGACCTCTCTCCCACAACCACGCACACCAAGCCAATGTCTCGAGGCCTGCCCAGGGACCCAGGGCATGGAGAAGGGGACCAGACCACCCTCCTACAATCAGGCACACCATGCCAGCACCTTGGAGCCCATCCAGGGACCCAGGGAATGGAGAAGGGGACCGGACCGCCCTCCCACAACCAGGCACACTGTGCCAGCACCTCGGGGCCTGCCCAGGGACCCGGGGCATGGAGAAAAGACCGGACTGCCTTCCCACCACCAGTCACACCATGCCAGTGCCTCAGGGCCCACCTGGGACATGTAGACGGGGACTGGACCCTCCTCCCACAACCAAGCATGCCACACCAGTACCTCAGGGCCCACCCAGAGACCCAGGGCATGGAGAAGGGGACCAGACTGCCCTCCCTTAACCAGGCACACTGTGCCAGCGCCTCAGGGCCCGCCTGGGGTCCCAAAGCATAGAGAAGGGGACTGGACCTCTCTCCCACAACCAGGCACACTGTGCCAGTGCCTCGGGGCCTGCCTAGTGACCTGAGGCAAGGAGAAGGGGACTGGACCTCTCTCCCACAACCAGGCACACTGTGCCAGTGCCTCAGGGACTGCCCAGGGATGCGGGGCATGGAGAAGGGGACCAGACCACCCTCCCACAATCAGGCAAACCATGCCAGTGCCTCAGGGCCCACCCGGGGCATGGAGATGGGGACTGGACCCTCCTCCCACAACCAAGCATGCCATGCCAATGCCTTGGGGCACACCCAGAGACCCAGAGCATGGAGAAGGGGACCCGACTGCCCTTCCTCAACCAGGCACACTGTGCCAGCATCTCGGGGCCTGCCCAGGGACCTGGGGCATGGAGAAAGGGACTTGGACCCCCCTCCCCCAACCAGGCCCACCAAGCCAGCTCCTTGGGTCTCACCTGGTGACCCAAGGCATGGAGAAGGGGACTGGACACACCTCCCACAACCTGGCACATGGCACCAGCGACTTGGGGCCTGCCCATGGACCAGAGACATGGAGAAGGGAAACAGACACACCCCACAACCAGGCATACAGCCAGTGCCAAGGAGCATACCAGAAACAGCACCTCCATGTAGGTGGCCCACTGCAGCCTCCACAATAACCATGGCTGCTGCAAAAGCGACTAGACACTACAAGCACCACGCAAATGGTCCACCAACCACTGGAGTGCATTCACACAAGGAGAGTCACCAGCAGAGTCAAAGAAATGAAGAGGATGTCTCTCTCCACAAAGCCCATTTCAGAGTGACAGAAGCAGCATCTGCTCTATGATAATATTGGGGGACCCAATCACATCTCTCAGCATTGGACATATCATCTAGGCAACAAATTAACAGAGTAGCCATGATACTTTCAGAAGGAGAGAAGAAATCTAGGATAATTAGAGGGGGGAGGGGGAGGGAATGGGGGATGGGGAGAGATTGGACAAGGGGCATAAAGATTAATTACGATTTGTAACAATACATATGCTAGTAATATTGATTTGATCAACATATCTCAATGTTCAACCCCCAAAATATGTATAATCGATTTTGATTCAATAAATAAAATAAATTTAAAAAATAAAAAATTGTGTCTCCCAAAATTCCAGGTATTGGAAACTTGGCCCCCACTGTGACAGTGTTGACAGAGTGGAAAATTATATTGTGATGATTGACAGGTACGGCCTTGAATGGATTAGTATTGGTGGTCATGGGTGTGGTTCTGAGGGCTCTTTTTTTAATGTTAACATAGTTGATTATACATATCTGTAGGGGACAAAGAATATCAGTACCTGAGTGTCTAAGAGCTTTAAAAGAAGAGCACATCAGAGTCTCTCTCTGTGCTTCTGCCATCTTGCAATGTGATACTGTGTGTTGCTGAAGCCACCACCAAGGAAGACCCTCACCAGATGGCATTCCTTGGACTTTGGACTTCCCAGCCTCTGAAACTGTAAGCGATAAATTTCTTTTTTTTTTTTTAAGAAATTACTCAGTTCCATGTATTTTGTTATTGCAACAGAAACAGAATAATATAGAAAATTGGTACCAGAGAAGTGGGGTGTTGCTTATAACAAATACTTGAAAACGTGGAAGTGGCTTCAGAACTAGATGTTGAGGAGAGGCTGGAAGAATTTGGAGGTACAGGCTAGGAAAAGCCTAGATGCCAGTGAGGAAAGTTTGGAACTTCTTAGAGACTGCTTAGGTGGTTGTGACCATAATACTGATAAAAATATTATTGTAAAGACCATTCTAAGGAGATGTCAGATGTAAACGAGAAGGAATTTACTGGAAACTGGGGCAAAGATCACCCTTGCTATGAACTGGCAAGGAACTTGACTGCATTCTGTTCATGCCAAAAGTTTTATGGAATATCGAACTTAAAGATGCTAAACTAGCGTATTTGGCAGAAGAAATTTCTAAACAGCAAAGCATTCAGGAAACCACATGGCTACTTGCAACAGCTTGCACATGAAGTAAATCCAGAATTTATAATTAAAAGGAAAGCAGAGTAAAAATATTTGGAAAATCTGCAGCTTGGCCACGTGGCAGAGAAGCAGAAAGCATTTTCAGGAGAACAATTCAATGGTGTAGCCCATCGACTGTTGCTAAGGAGATTAGTCTAGAAGGAAGGAACTATCAAAAAAAAGGAAGTCACGTTACTGTTCTCATAAAATGGATGCACTAGTAGGTTTAATCGCATCCCCAGTGTAGTCTCAGTGGGCTTTGATAAATGGACGAATAAAGGGATTCTTGTTATAATAGACATTTGAACTTAAATGATCTTTTGAGTATGTATAATATATGAAAGAGTTAAAAGAGGATATCCTAAAGGGGATCTGTAATCATATCTTAAGTTTCATCCTATGTCCTAGAAATGAATATGATAGTAAAGTGAATCCATGATAAGGCTTCCTCAGTGTGAAAGTAAACTTTTTAAGTGCCCAAGTCATGGCGACTTGAAAAGGGTAAACCTGTTTCAACTCCCAAATTTCTATATTCACAGCATTTACTTAAAATTCAGAAGCCAGAAGTTCACAGTCTTGATTGCCAGAAAGTTCAGGCCAGAATGAGTCCCTAGAGAAGCCAGGCCAAGTCTGGATAGTTGCAGTTGGATGACCCTGGCCTGAAAGTCACAGTTCAGTCGCCTTATTCCTCCTCATTCAGGCTTACTATCCAGAACCTCATGCTAGCTTTGGTCGCGTGTTTACATTGTTGCAGTGTCTTTACTGGAACCTTAGTTGAATCAAAATGGACACCAAGATGGAGATGCATCTTGCTTGATTTTACAGAACCCCAGGAGACCTGCATTTAGACCACTCGGTCCATCTATGTGCCCACCCCCACCCCTGGGGTCCAAGTGTAGGCTCCAGGAGGAGCAGCCCAAAGCTTAGAGAAGAGGTGTGTCTGCAGCGTCACCAGTGGGTGGCGCTGCTCTTTTTGTCATCATTAATGCGCTAACTTTGAATGGATTCCCACACCTCCTTTAGGTTGGAGGCTCCTCTTTTTTGTGCATCTCTCCGAGGATTTGTAAGGTGTGAAAGTTGGACTACTTGACTTTGAATCTAAGTTTTCAAGTAACTGTCAGTATCAGGAGAAGCATTTCATGCTGTCTACGTATGGAATGTCCACAGCTTATCTTTGAAAGCTTAGGTATAGCCATCACAGAGAGTGGTGTTATGTTAAGAACCCAAGTCCAGCTGGGCCCTTCTCTACAGGAGGATGTCCAGGCTTAGTTTAGAATATGTCTGACCAGATTTTGCATGTCAAGCATTTGTTCTTTTACTGGCCTTTGTTTTCTTGTAGAAATTATAAACCCCATCAAATCCACTACTAAGTAAATATTTTTTAAACCATGCAGCTTTATTACTGCCCTTCCCCAAAGAATGTAGTTTGAAATTTTCTCATTTTGGTAGTAGAGGCCGTAACTGCCATTATATTACTAATAATGCAACATGAATTTAAAAAACAAAATCAGCCATCATACTGTAACTCTGAGAGGGATGAGAGCTGGCACAGGTGTGAGGGGGCTCAGCCAGCGTGAGTGAAGAGAACTGAGGAATCACAGGGGCCGAGGGTCTGTGTCCTTGCTGCACATTTGCTGCTGAGCACAGGTTTCTTTCTTGCCTACCTTTGGTTTCCTTCAGTTGTGTTCAAAGTACCTACTAGAACCAGTAGTGCCCTGTGTTTTCAAGTGTCAAAAATATTAAGATCTGAGCAAAGTAAAGTCACTTACACTAGCATTTTTAAAATCTGTGCTTGAGTACATTTCTGAGTGGGCCAGGGCCTCAAGGAGTCTACTTTTCAGCAAATTCAGCAAGAGACATGTGTGCAATGTTTCACTCGGTTCGTATTTGACATCTTCATTTAAAATGCTAAAATGCAATACTGTTCCCTTTGAAGTAGAGAAAATGCAAAATTGTGTTTCCCTTTTATCTGTGTGATTCCTTAAGAAATGTGTTTTTAAAATATGTGTTCTAAATTGTTTTTTATTCTGTATTACTGCTTTGGCCATGTCGCTCTCATGACTTTCATTGTACCAGAGCCTCAGCTCTGTGAAATGTGGAAATGAGAGGCTCTGGAATTACAACAAGATTTTTTTTCCATGAGTGCAATACTGCATCATTAACATTTTTAATGGTATGGATTTTATACCATCTGTGTATGTTTGCAAATATTAAGTTATTACATGTTTTAAAATGAGCATTTTTCATTCTAAATTTTATATGTTTGCAAATTTTTTTTAATAAAATTTCAAAACCAAAACCAAAAAAAAAAAAGGGAAAAAAGACCTTGAAGGCATTTTAGAGATCTTGGAGGCTGCATCTTCCATTACAGGCCCAGAGGCCTAGGGAGACAGAATGGTCTTGGTGAACAGATATGAGGAGACCTCCACAAGCTCTCTGCCCAGTGCTACCTCAGGAAGCTGCTTCCAGCACCAGCACCCCAACTGCTTTAGCTGCTCCAGCCATGGCTAAATTGGTCCCAGGTGTGGCTGGGCCCGCAGCTTTGGAAAATACAAGCCAGAAGCCTTGGCAGCATCCATGTGATGTTAAGTCTGCAGGCTCACAGAATGCCAGAGCTGTGGAGGCTTAGGAGCCTCCACCCTGATTTCGAAGGATGTTTGGAAGAGCCTTGGGGCCTGGGAAGAGATCTGTCACAGGGGCAGATTTACTGTATAGAGCCTTACACTAGAACAATGCAAAGAGGAAATGTGGGGCCGGAGTTGCAGCAGAAGAATCCCACCAAGGCCATGCTTATTGGAGCCATGGGAACAGGATTGCCATGGAGACCCCAGAATTATGAAGCTACCAGGGTGGAACACCAGCCTGAGAGAGCTGAGGTGTGGCCTGAGACCAGAAAAGCCATAAGAGTGGAGTTGCCCAAGAACTTGGGGACCCAACCCCCACACCAGTTTGACCAGAGAATGTCAAACATGGAGTCAAGTTACATAATTTGCCAGCTTTAAGACTTAATGCCTGCCCTGCTGGATTTTGGACTTGCTTAGGACTTGTTACCCCTTTCTTGTGGCCTATTTCTCCCTTTTTGAATGGGAATATATACTCTATCCTTGTCTTGGAAGCAGATAACTTGTTTTGATTTCACACCTGAGACTTTGGACCACTGAGTTGAAACAAGTTAAGACTTTGGGGATGAAATGAATGTATTTGTATGTGAAAAGGACATGAGTTTTGAGGCACCACAGTTGGAATGCTATGCTATGGATTGACTACCCCCCAAACTCATTGAAATTTAAATTGTGTCCCCCAGAGTTCCAGGTATTGGAAACTTGGCCCCCACTGTGAAAGTGCTGAGTGGGAAATCCCATTGTGATGATTGATAGGTGGGTCTTGAAAAGGTGATTAGATTGTAGGAACATGCCATAGTAAATGGATTAATAATGGTGATCATGGGTGTGGTTCTGAGGGCTTTAAAAGAAGAACATGTGAAAGTCTTTCTCTCTGTGCTTCTACCATCTTGCAGTGTGATACTCTGTGTTGCTGAAGCCACCACCAAGGAAGACCCTCACCAGATGCATTCCTTGGACTTTGGACCTCCCAGCCTCTGAAACTGTAAACAATAAATTGTGTTTTCTTTATAAATTACCCAATCTAGAGTAATTAGAGGGGGGAGGTAAGGGGGATGGGGAGAGATTGGACAAGGGGCATAAAGAATAAGTACAATTTATAACAATATATATACTAGTAATATTGATTTGATCAACATATGTCAACTTTGAACCCCCAAAATATGTATAATCAATTATGATTCAATAAAAAATAAATAAATAAATAAATTACCCAGTTCCAGGTATTTTGTTATAAGGAACAGAAACAGACTAATACAGATGACTCTTCAAGTGTAGCTGTAAGTGGGAAGCTGGATAAACAAATCTGGAATGCAGGGGAGAAGTCAGACTAGAGGTAAAATTTTAGAGTCATCAGGATATAAATGGTATTTTTTAAAATATGACTAGAAAAAAATCACTAAGGGAGTAAAGGGTAGGTAGAAAAGAGAGGACCAAGATCTGTTCCAAAATTTAGAGGTTCAAGAAAAGGAGGAAGAGAAGGAGCCAGAAAAGGAGCCTAAGGAGGAGCCAGTGAGGTAGGAGAGGATGAGAAGGACGGGGTGTCCAGGAGGCTGGGAGCAGCAAGGGTTCTCAAGAGGAGGTGACGAAGCTGCCAAGAGCGCTGAGGAGTGGGATCCGGTGACCTTGACCAGAGTGGTGAGTGTGAATGCCCAGCTGGACTCTGCTCGAGAGACAGTGGGAGGTGAGACAGCATGGTGAAGACACAACTCTTCCAAGAAGTTTTACTTTAAAGGGAAGCAGAAGTGTAGGGCAGTCACTGGAGGAGGGTGAAGAGATAACAGAGACAACATGGGAAGGTGAAATACAAGATGACAACTCTGGTTTTGTTCCAGGCACCTGAGTAGGAATCACAGGAAGAGCACCAGGGTTGGAGGGAGGATACGTGTATAGAGCATGGTTTTGGAATGCTAGGTTTGAGCTGTAGACACCCTGGAGCTGGAGGTTGGGTTTACAGCTCTGAATGAGCTCAAGAATAAATCTAGCTGAGTATTCTTGGTCTGAACCGTTTTCAAGCACCCACCAGTGTCCATGGCATGTAACGGTTTCTAATGTGTTGCTCAGACACAGATTTGGATTACACACACTAGCAGTTGATTGTGCAGGGTTGAATTAAGTAGCTGGTGAGTGAACCCAGCCATCCACCCAGGATCCATTCTTAATGCTGCTTGTTCATTAACACCCGAAAAATGGTATTTTAAAAAAATATGAGTTTGGGGCCGGCCCGGTGGCACACTGCGCTAGTGCGCTGCTTGGGAAGCGCGGCTGCGCTCCCGCCGAGGGTTCGGATCCCACATACAGACCGGTTCCCGCTCACTGGCTGAGCGAGGCGCGGGTGCAACACTGAGGGTTGCGATCCCGTTGCTGGTCCCCGGTCCGGTATGGGGGCAACACTGAGGGTTGCGATCCGTTGCCGGACACGGAAAAAAAAAAAAAAAGACAAAAAAAATAATAAAATAAAATAAAAAATAAAAAAAATAAAAAAATATGAGTTTGTTTCCAAAAGAAAGCCTGTCCTTAGAGTCAGGGATTGCACAGAAGAATTCTAGCAGGTGGTGACTTTAGGACATAGACTACAAATTGTTCGGGGATGAAAAATTATAAACCACTGTGGCACTTATATATCTGGGGACTCATCAGCAAGTGTCTCCCCCACTGCTCATGCCATCTCTGCAGCGTTGCTCATGGTCCGACCTATTCTCTGTCCAGGTACAGCCTCTTGTGTGAGGCAACAACAGCAACCATCTTCCTGTACCAAGGGATTCTATGGGTGTGTAATCACTCTCATCGGATTTCAGTGCTCATAGCCTCCCATGCCAGTGGACGAGCTGCCTAGAGCAAGCACCCTGCTGTTGCTCACCATAGAGGAAGCTGTCTCAATGCATAAAGCAGGAACTTTCCACATGCACAGGCTTCTCTCTCTAATAGAGAATCTAACTGATGACATGGTGAAAATCAAACATGCACTGGCTCAAATTTCCCCATTAGTAGAGTTTATGTATTTGTGTCACTGCTCACCTCTGGGCTTGAAGCAGGCCACAATCCTCCAGCAGCTGGCTGGGTAAGTCAGGGATGTCTACACAATAATAACCATCATTATCATCATAGCTTATATTAACTCGGCCCTTACTTTATGCCAGGCTCTGGTCTAAGCATTTTAATGCTCATGATAACTCCATGAGTTAGATAAAATTATTATCCCCATTTGGTAGGGGGGAAGCCTGAGTCACAGAGAGAAAAAGTGACTTACCCAGGATCACATAGCAAATAAGCCACGAAATGGCAAAGCTGGGATTCTAACCCAGATGCTCCCCAGGTGGGTCCCATGATCTGGATGTGGGGAGAGGAAGGTAAGTTTTTAGTAGTCCATTTTGGTGTGTGGTTTAAGCCACATTCACTAACTAAGCTTTATTAATAATAACTATAAGGTAGCTTTATTACTAATAAGAAATTAGCTTTATTACTAAACAGTAACAGAGCTGCTTGTTAATTCCTGTCTGTGTCTACTTCTCAATTAGTTCACAGTTTGACAATGAAAGGATTTTAATTATTGCCCCCCCCCCCAGAAAGCCCAATACTAACCTGGTCCAATTTTACTGAAGTAGGATAAAGGATTAAAAATTAGAAAAATGTTTTCTTTCAATTTCCTTATAGCTTCACATGTACATCCCACCTGAGTGGGAACCACCTTGAGGGCATTTAGCTCAATTAGGGAGCATTCAAGCCTCCCTTGTCCAAGGCTTTCTTCCTCAGTCCTTGAACCGTCACTATACCAACCTCTCCCTTGGTCGTCTTTGTCCTCCAGCAGCTTCACCCACAGCTCAGATTTCTCATGCAAGTTTCCTATCATGACCAGCAAGAATAAAGGAAGGCACAGAGTGCCTTGTTCATTGACTGGCTCTGGGCCTCTCAGGGGCCAGAAACCCAGCCATGCATCCTACTCACCATTTGAGTTCCAAATGCATTCCCCTTGCTCCACTTTACTCTCACCTCACTTTACTACTGCATTATAGTCTGAAGCAAAAGTCCCCAACAAACACATATTGAGCACCTACTACATACTTGGCACACAGCAGTGGATAAGACACAAATGTGTCTTCTCTGTGGCTGCCCTCACTTTAGAATTCATTCACCTTGTGTTAAACAACTGTGAGATATATGAATATATATTGTCCTCCGCTAAGTTCCAAAAGAGTTGAGTGACACTCAGGCTTAGACCTGAAAACGGACCTCAACATTCAAAAAGAGAAAGGCCCTTACAACTCTCCAAAAGATAATGATTTAAAATGGGGGTTATAATCCATACTCCTTGGATACCAAGGGGTCTACAAATCTAATATTGTTGACAAATTTTTGTGTGTATGAGGGTACTTCAAAAAGTTTATGGAAAGATTCATATTATCTTTTAATTCTATATTCCCATGAACTTTTTGAAGTACCCTCATATACACCTATGTGCATTTTTCTCTGGAAAAGATCTATAACCTCAACAGAATCTCAGTGACCTTCATGAACCAAAAAAGGTTAAGAAACCTTGCTTCAGAGCAACTTCCAAAGAAACAAACTCCAAAGGTAGAATCTGATCATGGTTTGATCACACCTTGAGTCCTGGTACTCTGGTCATGTCACTAGGAGACATCAAGTCAACTGGATGTCAAAAGCACTGTGGGCACCAAACCTACAAGGGCTTCTGCTGTCTGTCCGCTTGCACTTCCCACAGGCTTTCTCTCCCTCCAAATGTTTCTTCCTACCCTTCCACATAGCAAAAGAAAGAAGTAGATAAGGTGTACACACACTGAGAACATAAAAACTTGTGATTAGAACCTCTACAATCAAAAAGAAATAATTTTCCCTTTCACTTTTTATTTTAATTTATTAAATTAAAAATTCAAAACTTTATTATGAGGCTCTGGGCAAGTAACACGAAAATAACAAAGTGACAATGAAACACTATCAGTCTCTCGATTTGGAGAGTCTTTTTTTTTTTAATATTCTGGAAATCGGGGGGCCGGCCCGGTGGCGCACTGGATAGTGCGCCGCTTGGGAAGCGCGGTGGCGCTCCCGTCCGAGGGTTCGGATCCCATATACAGACCGGCTCCCGCTCACTGGCTGAGCGAGGCGCGGGAGCAACACCGAGGCTTGCGATCCCGTTGCCGGTCCCCGGTCCGGTACGGGGGCAACACTGAGGGTTGCGATCCGTTGCCGGACACGGAAAAAAGACAAAAAAAAAAAAAAAAAATTCTGGAAATCTGTGTCACCATATAAAGATTCTTTACAGAATGATAAACTCAGCATGGCTCTAACTAGTTGTTAGAATAAAGTGCTTGTATTCACATCCTGATAAGTTAAAAATATCCCACCCTCTTCCATTTTCTTCTGTGTTTTCTTCCCCTTCTCTGAATTCAGACACCCATCTTCCTACAATTCCGTAGCTTCCTTAAATTGTATTGTAAAAATTGGCAACCGTACATGCCTCCAAAGGGGAGATTGATATGCCACAATTTGTCCACACTTTCACACACCAAGGCACAGCCTGGAGTTTTCCTTTATACTCTTAAAGAAGTGAAATATCAACTTTCTAAATGAAAGCTTCTGGAAGTATAGCTTGAAATTTATACACAGTGATACCCTAAACAACTCACCAGGGAAAATGTTGCAACCCACACCGGTTACAAACTGTCTATAACTCAAAACTTCCCCAAAGCTGTTTCTTAGCAGGACCTACATTTCCTACTACAATTATTTTTACCAAACTTTCTTTTAAGGTTTTGGTTTTTATAAAACTGATTTTGAGTAAATCTGTGACAGGATGGCAGAGAATATGGTGTCCTTTTCCATGGAGATCTAATGTAAGACAGCTCAAGATATTGGGGGGGCACGTATATTTTTCAACTGGCAGCAAACTTCGTCTTCAGGAGAAATTCGTCTTTTCTTTGATGGCTTTTTTGGTTATAAAAGGGAAAACACAATAACATGATTAAGGACAAGACAATTAGAAAGCTAAACTGCTCTACTTTTTTTTAATGAAAGGAATGTTGAGTTTCCAGGAAGGTAAGGTGGGGGGGGGGGTCACAGATTAGAGAGACAAAGAGAAGAGAGAAAGAGAAAGAAAATCAGCAGTTGGCAGGAGGCCAGGGAGCTGGACTTTTCAAAACAAGGACAACTAATATTCAGTTTTAAGTAATCTGCTGTAGGTATATGGCTTCAGTGCAATTCTCATTCTTAACATGGAATCTCTATGAATTGTTTTGCATTTATAAGTGGTATATGAGGTAAACCAAGGAGAAGGCATTGTGTTCCACACTTTTATTGATTCAGGGCATAGTAAAAGGAACAGACACAGGAGTCAAGATGACAATGAATTTGAAAACTCTGAGAAGCCGGAACTTAGACCGATAAATGACTAAGGACCAAGTGCTCCCCTAAGAATCCTTAGAGATAGTGGAGGGATGCTGTATCATTTAGGCTTGGTCAGACAGCAGAACCACGACATGGGATTTACTACAGAGATCACACCTCATACAACTGTGGGAGCTGTTGAGGAAATCTGTGGAAAACTGTTGCCTCCTTGTCTATTGTGGACCTGAAGTCTCTGCTGAGCCTCTCCACACCAGCAGTCAGTAAAAAGAGCTGGACATGAATAAGGCAGGACGAGGACCAACTGAAGCCCCCCCCCACTACCTCCAGCCTCTGCAGCACAGGGGATCTGCAGAAGGAGCTGGCACACTTCACCCTGGAGCCACACACGCATGCCTAGCTTAGGGTTTGGAAGAGCTAAAGGAGGGGATCGAGCAGGAGCTGGAGGAGTCGTGGGCTTGGTTGCTGCCTTGTGCCAACAAAATAAGCCAGCAGATCAGTGATAATATGTATAAACTACACAAGTGGTACCCCCAATTGCCCACACTTAAGGACTCACTATGGGTAATAGTGAAAGGATTCACTCCGATTTCACACAACTTTCCTGGATCCATGGATCCTATCTATATGAATAACAACACCATATATTGGTCACTGATTTAGAGCATAAATTCATATCCTGGCAGACTTTATCTCAACCCTGAAAGGTTTGGTTGGGATGGGATCTAAATCTTCAAAAGGCTATTCCAGCATTCTATTAGGCCAGCTATTTCAGGGTGATGGGTTACATGGTAAGATCAGTGAATTCCATAAGCATAAGTCTATTGCCACATTTCAATTGCTATTAAATGAGTTCCTTGGTCAGAAGCGATGTTGTGATAATACTTTGATGTGAATTATACTGTGTAAGTCCACAGATGGTAGGTTTGACAAAGGTATTGAGCACAAGGAAAACAAATCCATATTTACAGTAAATATGTCTTGCATTGGAACAAAGCACTGCCTCTTCCAAGATGGATGTGGTCCAATGCAATCAACCTGCCACCAGGTGCCTGTCTCATCCTCCTGAGGAACAGTGCCATACCAGGGGCTCAGTGTTGATCTTTGCTGTTGGCAGGTTGAGCACTCAACGGTGACTATAGATGGATAAGCCTTAGTGAATGGAAGTTCATGTTGCTGAGTCCATACATAACCTCCACCCCTGTCACCATGGTCACTGTGTTCATGAGTCCATTGGGCATGAATAGGGTGGCTGAGGAAAGAGCCTGATTGATGTCCACAGAGCAGGGCAACTTGTTCATCTGATTATTAAGATCCTCCTGTAATAAGATTGCTCTTTGATGAGCAGTCACATGGGACAAACATCTTCACTCTTGGTGCCCATTCAGAAAGATCTATCCACACACCTCCTTGTCCCCAAATTTCTGGTTGTGTTCCTTCTTGGTGAGACACAAATATTTAGTCCATAGCACTGACCATCTAGTCAAACCATGCCATGTCTATAAATCAGTATAAAGCCATACCTCAAGCCATCTCTTCTTCTAGGAAAAATAAATAGCCATGTACTCCTTGAAGTACTATCCAACCATAGGATTTCCCTTCACTACTATATTTTAGAGGCACCCAAGAGCGGGGCAGTAGTGCTGAGCTATACACTTTTGGTATGTGCCAGCATATCATGTAGATCTATAAAACAGGCCTGAATTTTTTCTTCCTCAGTCAATGTTGGTCATAGAAAACCCCCTTGTGGGACCATATACATATGTTGAGAGGGAAGAGGCAAGTTAACAAGAGTAGGAGCCATTGGCACCTGGGCAACTTGCTCACATGACTTACTCATGCCTTCAGAACCTACTCAAGCTGGACTGCATTCCCAACTTCATGATTTGGTGGGCCAGACAATTCCCAGTGTATAATCAGCAGCCCATATTCATTTGGCAGCCCATGGCCAAGTGTTGAGTCTCTACTAAGTCCCTGTAGCAAGCCATAAGCTGTTTCTCAAAAGATGAATTGCCATCTACAAAGGAGGGCAGAAATTTGCTTCAAAATGCTAAAGGTATGACTGGCTATAATTCACCTGTAGGGGCCTGCCAAAGTCTCTGCAATCTATGCAGATACTTCAAGCACCATTGGATCTGTTGGTCACATGGCAGAACACTTTGCACAGCAACCTGAACCTGCTGTAGAACCTTCTCTTTTTCTGGGTGACATTTTGGCCTCCGTCTGCAATCATTTGAATGTATGCGTGGTATACAATTTCTTGTATTTTTTTTCTCCACTAATTTAAGAACTTAAGTAAGGAAAAGAGAGCTATTTATTGTGTGCCCCTCAAACACTTTAACACATGGGATGTGGGGACTCTGGCCATTTATTTAAATATTTAAGAAAAGAGTAGCTCCATCAAGCTGAAGCTCTTCAGGATACCAGTGAGGGACATGCACAAGACATAAATCCTAAAAATGAAGAGAAGGACGAGCAGCAATTACTATGAGACTTCTCTGACACCAAAACAATTTGACGCAATCAGTCAATCAACTATTTGTTTTTTTCCACTGCACTAAGTGTCCAGTTTGACTGATAGCCAGTCATTGGGGTCCCAGGGACTGTAAATAATAATTCTAAGCTTCCATGAAAAGGAGGGCCTTGAGTGAAATGGTGAACCATTTCAACTATGTGAGCATTATAGTTTCAAACTGTTTGCTTCTTATCATATTTATTTTGTATTCTTTCAGGCCAAACGGAACAAAAATGCTAATTTAACCCAGTTTAAAAAACAAAGAGGACAGAAATTTCACTTGAAATGGGGTCATTTTTATTCTTGTCATCTCTGCCTTGGACATAGACATTTAATATTTAAATGTTATTCCCTGTGAGATCTGGACTTTCAGCATTTTGAGACTCTGACAGGATTCAAATTTCAGATTCTACCTTGTGTGAAAATATCATTTCAAAGTGTGTGCCCCAGGAGAATAATAATAAACCCGGGTCTTGGCATTTTTTTAAATGAACTTTTTTCAGAGGTCTGTTAAAATATAGCTTTTTTTCTCTCCTTCCTAGACACCAGAAGCTAAGCAATGATGCCTTTCATTTTCTCCCAGCTGGTTCAGTCTGGATCTATCACCAGATTATGTATTGTAAGCAGAATCAGTAATGCTAAGTGAAGTAAGATTATTGTATCTGCACTTATTCAAATATTATAATTAATGTTAACCTCGCCCTTCTATTCTAATTTAAAATGTTTCATGAATTGTCTCTAATTTTAATTTGACTATTAAAAACATGTCTGTTATTTTCCTTTGTTATTTGTGTAATCCTGAAAACACCTACCCACCATGTACTAAATACTAGGGGCTGCAGTGATTAACAGTAACAAATCCTATGAAATCACTTTTTATCCTCAAGCAGTCTGAACAAATTGGGTCATTAAAATATCTTAGCTTAAATGCTACATTGCTCTGGCATGTTTCATAAGGTTACATAAATCCCATCTCTCTGCAGCCTATAACTCACATAGATGAGAAACACTGTGTGCTGGATTTAACCACATAGTGTCCACTAGTGCCAGTGGCCTGGCAAAGCTTAATGGGTATGTCTTTTGTAAAAATATTTATAAAATTATGGAAATAAAAGTTCTCGGAATTTCTTTAATGATGACTTTTTTGTTTGGGTTCTTCCAGAATTTTTCCATAATCTCTACTATAACAGTATTCAAATGACTTCCTAAAAGAGAATTGACTTTAAGGGTATACACACTGTAAGTTCTATATTTTGACATATTCCAAACTGACCAGCTAATTTCTACTCTGAGTTAGCTCTTTCACTGTCGCCAGGTGCGTATGGAGGTCCTGACCAGGGGGCTCAGGAGCTTTGGTTGGGGTTTCAGGGCTGTTCTGAAGGATGACACGCGATGGGGCGAATTAGCGGGGCTTGGACATGAGCTGAGTTGGGATTGGGGCTGGGGGCTTAGTGTTGAGACTTCCGAGGTAGGCTGCTGGATGGCCCAGGAGAGGGAAGTGACAGGCGTCAGCTGAGACAGGGATGAGCTCGGGGCTCCTGGCTGACGCTGCAGGCTCAAGCGGGCAGATCCTCGGGAAGGGGCCAAGAGGGTGGGGTGCACCTGGCTCTCTTTTCTTCCCAGCTCCCCTCTCCGAGGAGCTGTGCCCATGAGCACCAAGCAGCGCCTGGAGGAGGAGCAGTGAGTTTGGGGGCAGGGAGGGACTCCCAACCTGATCTCTGTTACCTGTGGTCCCCATCAGGCTACTATATATATGACTAAAAAGGTAATTAGCAGAAAGGTAGAAAAATTAGGGAAAGCATTATTATGCTTCTACTTACCTTTTTGTTTTCAAACGTTGTTATGACCTGCTTTCATGAATTAAGATCTTCTACCATTAATAGATTAGAGAAATTTAATTTTTACATCAGAGAACCAGAATCACCAAGTATTTCCAAGTCTCACACCACTGTATCATTAGTATATGTCGCAACAACATATGCCCAAAACTTGAAGATAAGGCTAAATATGAAATTGCAAAATTTATTTTTTTCTTAAGATTTTTAATTATTTTTAATGAACATTCATGAGATACAAAGCTAATTGTCACCCCTCGTGCCCATGATGTGAGGGCTAGATTCATACTGGGGGCATACCCATTACCAGAAATTGCATTTGTACCCTGTGTCCCCCACCCAATTATCCCCAACCTCCTTCCCCCTCCCGCTTTTCACCCATTCCACTTTGTAGCCTAAGGAATGTTCCCTCCCTCTGCAAGACCAATGCACTACTCCTTCCTTCTTTCTTTCTTAGCTCCCACATGAGTGAGTACATGTGGTATTTATCCCTCTGTGCTTTGCTTACTTCATTCAACATAAGTTTTTCCAGGTTCATCCATGTTGTTGCAAATGGTAGTATTTCATTCTTTTTTATGGCAGAGTAGTATTCCATGCTGTATATATACCACACTTTCCTCATCCAATCATCCATTGATGGACATTTGTTGCTTTGCCTCCCATGGATTTGTCACCCCTCTTCCCCTGGGTGATGGAGATGCAAAGGATTACTCAAAGCCCATCTCTTTTGAGCAGTGAGAAGTCCCAAAGGGGTTAATCTCCCAGAATGCTCAAGAGAGAGGCATCCCTTCCATTTGGGAAATTAACCACAAATTGGGGTTCTCTTCCCTCATTTATTCTCCAGACTAGGAAGTTACAGGAAGAGAACATAGGTGGGGTTATAGGTTAACAATATAGGCTGGTAACCTTCAGTAAAACAAGCAAGGTGACATTCCATAATGCAATTTGCAAGAAGTTAAGTTGATCCACCAACAAAAGCTCGATCTTAGCAAACATTCTCTCTCCTTACAGCAAATTCCCAGGATCTTTACATATCAATCAGTAACCTGTCTGTCCTCTGAGCCAGCAACCTTGCTGTGTTACAATTCTTTATCTTACAACAGAGACTAGCCTGAGGAAATATTTCCTGCCTTTTGCAAGGTTAACATTTTATATGTACTTTTAAGAAGCTAACTAAACCTGAAATTACAAGAAACTAGGCCCTGTGCAATATATTTGCCTTATAAATATTGGTATACTCCACAGTCATTTAGGTTGGTTCCATATCTTGGCTATTGTGAACAGAGCTGCGATGAACATGGGGATACAGGTATCTCTTCAACTGGGTATATACTCAGAAGAGGGATTGCTGGATCATATGGAAGATCTGTCTGTAGTTGTTTGAGAAACCTCCATACTGTTTTTCATAGAGGTTGTACTAATTTACAGTCCCTCCAACAGTGTAGGAGTGTTCCCTTCTCTCCACACCCTCGCCAGCATTTGTTATTCACTGTCTTTTAGATTATAGCCAGTCTAACTGGGGTGAGGTGCTATCTCAATGTTTTAATTGAAATTGCAAAATGTTTTTTAAAAAGCTCACTAACTAAAACAAATCATCAGAAAAGATAACCACCATAAGCAATAATCTGAGAATAAATAGCTTGAGAAGTTTCAGCATAACCAAATTTCAGTCATAACTTCAAAAGCTTACAATTCTATTTGCAGCACAGTCGACTATATGGTAATAGAATGTGTTAGTGAAAAAGTAAGCATGATGCCTAGAAAAACAAATGGGATGGACTTAGTACCCAGGCTCTTTGGAAGATACTTCCTTAGTAGAGATGGATGCATCAAGATCTCATTGCTTAATGACACCAGACATTAAAGTCACTGGCCAGCCCCGTGGCTCTGGCTCCATGCTGGTACCACCTCTGGGATATAATTTGGTTGCCCAGGTAAATTTTCAACAGAAGTGACCATTGAACCATACAGATAATATTCCAGTCCAGGCATTCATCTATTCAACAAATAACTAATTGAGCAACTTCTATGTACCAAGTACCCTGCCAAGCAGCAGGCAATGGAGCAGTGAACTATACCCTGTGGAGCTGGGAGTCTAGCCAGAGCAGACAGCAAACAAATTAACATACAAATAAATGTATAATTATAAATTTTACTAAGTGCTGTGAAGGAAAGGTAAGAAGCAATAACTAGAAGGACTTAATTCCCAATTGGAAGTTCAGGAAGGCCCTCTGTGGAAGAGGTGTTTATTTAAGCTGACATTTGAAGCGTGAGGTGGCCAGGTGAAGGGTTGAGAAGAAATGCCACTCGCAGAGGGAGCAGCATGTGGGAGGACCCCTGGAAGGGCTTAAGGATCTGGATCTGAGAAAACACTAGGGTGAAAAAGAAGTGCGAGGAGGGAGTGGTGCTTGAGATGAAGCTGGAGAAGGAGGCAGGGCTCAGACCATGCTGGGCCGAACTCCTCAGAGTTTGGACTTCATTCTGAGATAGTGGCCAGCTACAGAAGGATTTAAAGACCAGGAGGGACATGATCCCACTGATGTTCTTTAAAGATCACTCTGCTCATCCTGTGGAGAAAGGACTAAAGGGAGGCAGGAATGGAGGTGGGGAAACAAGTCGGGAGCTCTCACGGAAGCCCAGGTAGGAGAGGAAGATGCCACGCAGGAGGATGGAGAGAATCCATTGTCAATTATAAATTACTAAAATAGCATTTTCATTTATCCATCAGTCTCTTCAGGATTTGGCCACAGGATTTCCATGCCCAACTCTGCCAATGCCAAAATATAGATTCTGCACCTGTAGAGCTGAGGACCACAGTCTGCACAAAACAACGAGGCCCAGGTTCTGCCTCCCCAGGCTCGTCTGGGTGACCAGCGACATCCCTGGATGCTATCCTTATCTCCTCTCACTCCAGATGCAACATTCTGAACAGGACAAGTCCTTAAGTAAATTAGCCATGGGAATAGGGATGTATAAAGGACATGAATTAGCAAGCTTGCCACTTGTTTTTTCTGTGGAGAACAATGGCCCCCTTTGTAGCTGTAACAGGTCATTCCGATCAAAGTTAAGGGTTTTGTCTCCACTAGAAAACCTCTGTTCCCCAACCAGTCATTTCCCAGCTGATAATAGCGGCTATTGAGCACTTGCATTGCACCTGATTCTGTTTTAAGCTCTTTATATGGATCTACCAATCTCCACACCTTTGAACTTTGGGGTGCCCCAGTGCTGAGTCCTCAACCCTCTACTCTGCCTGGACTCACTCCCTGAAGTGAGCTCATCCATTCCCATGACTTTTAATTCCATCTATAGCCTGAAATTCCCAAGTTTCTATCTTCTCTCATTCTTGAACTCAGATTGGTATCCAACTGTCTCTTCAACATCTCCTCTTGGCCGGCTTATCAGTATCCACATTCCAAAACTGAACTCTTTTTTTTAAAAATGACAAATAATTGCATATATTTATGGGATACAAATGTGATCTTTTGATATATGTGTATAATGTGGAATGATTAAATCGAGTTAACATATCCTTCACTTTGCATCATTTTTTTTGTGATGAGAACATATGTAATTTACGATCATAGCAATTTTGAAATATACAGTACATTATTGTTATCTATAGTTCACCACACTGTGCAATAAATCTCAAAAACTTATTTCTCCTGTCTAACTGAAACTTTGTACCCTTTGACCAACATCTCTCCATTCCTTCCCCGCAATCCTTAGCCTCTGGTAACCACCATCCTACTCTCTACTTCTATGAGTTTGATGTTTTTAGATTCCACGTATAAGTGACAGCATGCAGTGTTCGTCTTTGCTTAGCATAATGTCCTCTAGGTTCATCCATGCCGTTGAACATAACAGATTTTCCTTCTTTTTAAAGGCTGAATTGCATTGTGTACATATACCACATTTTCTTTTTTTCTTTTCTTTTCTTTTCTTTTTTTTTTTTTTTTTTGTCAATATACAATGTGGTTGATTACTGTGGCCAATTACCGAAACCTCCCCCGCCCCCCCCCTCCCCGCAACAGTGTCCTTTCTGTTTGCTTGTCAAATCAACTTCAAGGAATTGTAATTGTTGTGTCTTCTTCCCTCCCCCCGCCCCGGCCAGGTTTTGTGTGTGTGTGTGTGTGTGTGTGTGTGTGTGTGTGTGTGTGTGTGTGTATTTATTTATTTTTAGCTCCCACA
>NW_007726687.1:287735-288253 GCF_000696425.1 Galeopterus variegatus | reverse complement strand
TATTGTAAAGAGTGCTGCAATGAACATTGGGGAACAGGTATACCTTTGACTTGATGATTTCCATTCCTCTGGGTATATTCCCAGCAGTGGGATAGCTGGGTCATATGGTAGAACTATCTGTAATTGTTTGAGGAACCTCCATACCATTTTCCATAGAGGCTGCACCATTTTGCAGTCCCACCAGCAATGTATGAGAGTTCCTTTTTCTCCGCGACCTCGTCAGCATTTATCATTCACGGTCTTTTGGATATTAGCCATCCTAACTAGGGTGAGATGGTATCTCAGCATGGTTTGGATTTGCATTTCCTGAATGCTGAGTGATGTTGAGCATTTTTTCATATGTCTGTTGGCCATTCGTATATCTTCCTTTGAAAAATGCCTATTTAGTTCTTTTGCCCATTTTTTAATTGGATTGCTTGTTTTTTTCTTGTAAAGTTGTTTGAGTTCCTTGTATATTCTGGATATTAAAACTTTGTCAGATGTATATTTTGCAAATATGTTCTCCCACACATCTGGTT
>NW_007726687.1:287328-287555 GCF_000696425.1 Galeopterus variegatus | reverse complement strand
ATTCTCTCTAGGTCCATCCATGTCGTTGCAAATGGCAGTATTTCATTCTTTTTTATAGCAGCGTAGTATTCCATTGTGTTGATGTACCACATTTTCCTTATCCACTCATCTGATGATGGACATTTGGGCTGGTTCCAACTCTTGGTTATTGTAAAGAGTGCTGCAATGAACATTGGGGAACAGGTATACCTTTGACTTGATGATTTCCATTCCTCTGGGTATATTCC
>NW_007726687.1:253108-287045 GCF_000696425.1 Galeopterus variegatus | reverse complement strand
ATGTCTGTTGGCCATTTATATATCTTCCTTTGAGAAATGCCTATTTAGCTCTTTTGCCCATTTTTTAATTGGGTTGCTTGTTTTTTTCTTGTAAAGTTGTTTGAGTTCCTTGTATATTCTGGATATTAATCCTTTGTCAGATGTATATTTTGCAAATATTTTCTCCCACTCTGTTGGTTGTCTTTTAACTCTGTTAATTGTTTCTTTTGCTTTGCAGAAGCTTTTTAGTTTGATATAATCCCATTTGTTTATTTTTCCTTTGGTTGCCCGTGCTTTTGGGGTCATATTCATGAAGTCTGTGTCAAGTCCTACTTCCCGAATATATACCACATTTTTTTTATTCATTCATCCATTGATGGACATTTGCATCGATTCCATACCTTGGCTATTGTGAATAATGCTGCAGTGAACATTGAAGTGCAGATATCTCTTTGACAGATTGATTTCAATTCCTTTGGATATATATCCAAAAGTGAGGTTGTTGGATCATATGATAGTTCTATTTTTAATTTTTTGTGGAACCTCCATACTGTATTCCATAAGGCTATACAAGGGTACATCAAAAAGTTTGTGGAAAAAATAGAATTAAAAGATAATACAAATATTTCTATCAACTCTTTGAAGATCCCTTGTACTAATTTACATTCCCACCAACAATGTACAAGGGTTCCCTCTTCTCCACATCTTTGCTAACACATCTTTCATCCTTTTGATAGTAGCCATTCTAACAGGTGTGAGGAGATCACTCATTGTGATTTTACTTTGAATTTCTCTATTGATTACTAATGTTGAGCATTTTTTCATGAACCTGTTGACCATTTGCATGTCTTCTTTTTAAGAAATGTCTATCCAGGCCCTTTGCTCATTTTTTAATCAGGTTATTTCTTTTCTTGCTATTGAATTGTTTGAGTTCCTTATATATTTTGGGATATTAACCCCATATCAGATGTATGGTTTGCAAATATTTTCTCCCATTCTGTGGGTTGTTTCTTCACTTTGTTAATTGTTTTCCTTGTTGGGAGAGCTTTTTAGTTTGATGCAATCTCATTTGTCTATTTTTGCTTTTGTTGCCTGTGACTTCAGGGTCATATCCAAAAAACTATTGCCCATACCAATGTCATGGAGCTTTTCCCTATGCTTTCTTCTAGGAGTTTTACAGTTTCAGGTCTTTTATTAAGACTTTAATCCATTTTGCATTGATTTTTGTACATGGTGTGAGATAAGGATTTAGTATTATACTTCTACATGTGTATATCCAGTTTTCCAAACACTGTTTATTGAAGAGATCATCTTCTCCTCATTGTGTGTTCTTGGCAGCTTTATCAAAAATCAATTATCCATAAATGCATGAGTTTATGGACTCTAGCCTATTGGTCAGTGTGTCTGCTTTTATGCTAATATCATGCTATTTTGATTACTATAGCTTTAGAGTATATTTTGATGTTAGGTAGTGTGATGTCTCCAGCTTTGTTCTTTTTGCTGATGATTACCTTGGCTATTCGGGATCTTTTATGGTTCCATACAAATTTTAGGATTTTTTTTTCTATTTCTGTGAAAGAATGATATTGGCATTTTAATAGAGATTGAATCTGTAGATTGCTTTGGGTAATATGGACATTTTAACAACATTAAGTTTTCCAATCCATTAACATGGGATATCTTCCCATTTATTTGTGTTTTCTTCTATTTCCCTTACCAATGTTTTATACTTTTCAGTAGGCAGATTTTTCACTTTCTTGGTTAAATTTACATTTAAGTATTTTTGTTATTGTGCTATTGTAAATGGGATTATTCTCTTGATTTTTTTAAATAGCTTTTGTTGGTATATAGATGTACTATTGATTTTTGTATGCTGATTTTGTATCCTGCACCCTTACTTTGAATTTAACAGTTGTAACAGTTTTTTGGTGGAGTTTAGGTTTTCCTCTATATACAATCATGTTGTCAGCAAACAGAGACCGTTTTACTTCTTCCTTTCCTATTAGAATGACTTTTATTTCATTCTCTTGCCTGGTTGCTTGGCTTGGACTTCCAATACTATTTTGAAAAGAAATGGTAACAGTAAGCATCGTTGTCTTGTTCCTGATCTTAGAAGAAAAACTTTCAGCTTTTCACCATTGAGTATAATATTTGCTGTGGGTTTTCATATACAGGCTTTATTGTGTTGAGATACCAAATCTATTGAGAGTTTTTATCATGAAAGGATGTTGAACTTTGTCCAATACTTTTTCTGCATCTATTGAAATGATCATATATTTGAGATAGTCATTAAGTTCGTGTGGTGTATCACTTTTACTGATTTGCTTATGCTGAACTATCCTCGCATCACAGGGATAAATCCCACTTGATCATGGTGAATGATTCTTTTAATGTTTTTTTAAATTCAGTTTGCTAGTATTTTGTTGAGGATTTTTGCACCTATGTTCATCAGGAATATTGGCCTGTAATTTTCTTTTCTTGCTGTGTCCTTGTCTGGCTTTGGTACTAGGGTAATGTTGATCTCCTAAAATGAGTTTAGGAGTATCTCTTCAGCTTCAATTTTTTGAGAAGGACTAGTATTACTTCTTTAAATGTTTGGTAGAATTCAACAGTGAAGCTACTTGATCCCAGACTTTTCTTCAAGGGGAGGTTTTTAAATTACTAATTCAGTCTCCTTATTCATTATGGGTCTGTTGAGATTTTCTTCATGATTCAGTCTTGGTTTGCCATATGTGTCTATGAATTTATCCATTTCTTCTAAGTTATCTAATTTGTTGATGTTCATAGTAGTTCTTACAATCCTTTGTATTGTTGTGGTATCAGTTGTAATATCTCCTCTTTCATTTCTGGTTTTATTTATTTGAGTCTTCTCTCTTTTTCTTTCTTAGTCTAACTAAGGGCTTGTTGATTTTGTTTAGCTTTTCAGAAAACCAATTCTTAGTTTTATTGATTTTTTTCTATTATTTCTCTAGCCTCTATTTCATTTATTTCTACTCTGATCTTTGTTATTTCTTTCTGTCAATTAACTTTTCTGAACTTAGTTTGCTCTTTTTCTATAGTTCCTTGAGATGCAGCATTAGAATGTTATTTGAGATTTTTTTTCTTTTTTGAGATAGGCATTTATTGATGTAAATTTTTCTCTTAGAAATGTTTTTGCTGCTTCATATGTTTTGGTATATTGGGTTTCCATTTTCATTTGTCTCAAGATACTTTACTTCCCTTTTGATTTCTTCTTTGATCCATTGTTTATTCAGGAACATGTTGTTTAATTTCCACATATTTGTAAATTTTCTAAGATTTCTCCTGTTATTGATTTCTAGTTTTATACCATTGGGACCAGAAAAGATACTTGATATGAATTAAATCCTCTTAAATTTGTTAAGGCTCATTCTATGCCCTAACATGATCTATCCTGGAGAATCCTCTTTGTGTGCTTTAGAAGAATGTGTATTCTGTTGCTGTTGGATGGAATGTTCTGTACATGTCTGTTAGGTCCATTTTGTCTAAAGTGTAATTCAAGTCCAATGTTTCCTTATTGATTTTCTGTCTAGATGATCTGTCCACTATTGAAATTGGGGTATTGAAGTCCCTTAGTATTATAGAATTGCAGTCTACCTCTCCCATCAGATCATGTAATATTTGCTTGTATGTTTAGGTGCTCCAATGTTGGTGAATATATATTTACAATTGTTATATCCTCTTGATGAACTGTCCCCTTTATCATTATATAGTGATCATCTTTGTCTCTTTTTACATTTTTTTACTTTAAGTCTATTTTACCTGATGTAATTATAGCTACCTCTGCTTTCTTTTGGTTTCCATTCTCACGTAATATCTTCTTCCATTCCTTCACTTTCAGTCTATGTGTGTCCTTACAAGTAAAGTGAATCTCTCATGGGCAGCATATGGTTGAGTTTTTTTTTTTTAATCTATTCAACCACTCAATGTCTTTTAATTAGATAATGTAATTTATTCTCATTTAAGGTAATTATTGATAGGTAAGTATTTACAACTACCATTTTGTAACTTGTTTTCTGGTAGGTTGTAAATTATTTCTTTCTTCTTCTCTTGCTGACTTGCTTTATGGTTTAATGGTTTTCTGTAATGATATGCTTTGAATTCTCACATTTTATCTTTTTGCAGCTACTATAGGTTTTTGCCTGTGGTTACCATGGGGCTTACATAAAACATCTTATACTTATAACAGACTGTTTTAAGCTGATAACAACTTAACTTTGATTGCATATAAAAACTACATTTTTACTTCTCCCCTACATTTTATAATTTTGAAGTCAAATTTTATACCTTTTTGTAATTTTTATTTCTTAATAATTTATTATAGCTATAGTTCTTTTGAATAGTTTTGTCTTTTGACCCTAATACTAGAGATAAACTTGCTCTACACACCACCATTACAGTACTAGAGTATTCTGAACATGATTATGTGTTAATTATACCATTGAGGGTTTTTAAAATTTATTATTTATTTATTTTACATTCTGAGATGTTGTGGAGCAGTTGGGGGAGGGGGAGAGGGGAGAGGGAAAAGGGGAGGGGGACAAGGAGAAAGGTAGGGAGGTATGGTGGAGTCCTGTGGCACCCCCCTCATCCTGACAGGGGAACCCAGCGGGCTTCCAGTGGTGGTTTGGTTGTGGCTTGGCTGGATGTATACTTAAGAGGGGCATGGCTGAGGCCCTCGGCCCCCCACTGCCCTGGCTCAGGAGCCCAGAACACTTCTGCCAGCAGCCTGGTGGTTGTCACTGGGCTGGATGCAGACATCGGAGGTGTGGCTAAGGCTCTCAGCCCTTCCCCTACCCCAGGTTGGGAACCCAAGGGGTTTCCAGTCCTTCTAGGTATTATAGGTGTTCTTTGGTGGTGTTAGATCTTTACTGGTGAATATCACAACTTTGTCTCTGATCTGTGGGTTTTTTGTTTTTTCTTTCAGTTCTGTGTTGGATTATGCACTATTCCCACCACAAAAAGTCTGCATTGGAACTAATTTGTTGTTCTTTTCTCACTTCTAAAATGGGGGGACTTCCTGTGAACCCTGCAGTTGAGCTAAATTGGTGCTTTGCTGCTGTTTCCCTGGGGAAGGCTTTTTGTGCAGCTCAGGGTTTAACCATTGACCCTGTAAGCACTTTTGGGTCTTGTGAGGTCCAATACTTCTGGGTTGTATGGAAATTCTGGTCTCAGCCTGTGTCTTTTCAGCAAACTGCACCCCCTGCAGTTCTATATTCCTGATCAGTCTCCACTGAGTGTGCCTTTGCTGATTGGAGGGCAGATCAGCTGTCCATGTGTGCCCAATATTCCCCCAGTGGGCCAGTCTCCCCCACCATCCGTACTCCAAACACTTTCCATAGGATGGGCCGTGAGCTGGTCACTTGCGGTGATTCACTAGCCTCTGGGTGTCTCCTTTTTTCAGTTGTCTGTGGCCCTTTGCTCCTATGTGGATCCATGGGAACCCTGTTAGTAGTCTTGCTGGCCTGGGGGCCACCAAGTCCCTCTTCTCCCCTGCAGCCTCCAAGCAACTTCATAGGAAGGACACATCTGCATCTTTTGCCAGCTCTTGCTCCCTGTGCTCACTTGGGCCAGGCTTGAAATGGCCAGGGCTCAAAACGGTCAGAAAAGTCCTTTCTTTTTCTCATTGTGACTTCTGCTGCCTTCATGAACTCTGTAGGTCTCTCTCCCTCTTCCCCGGAGCTCCAGCAGCCCCATCTTGGCAGTTCATTACTTTTTAATAGTTGTAAATTAGTTGGTTGTGGGAGAGGGTGATGCTGGATACCTTCTATTCTGCCATCTTGATCAAAAGTCCACCATTGAGTTTTGTACTTTTATATGCAAAACTGAACTCTGGATTTCTCCCCTCAAAAGTAATACACATCCCTTAGCATTCCCCATCTCAGTAAATGACCATTCTTCCTGTTGGAGATCTTTTGTGACTGAAGGTGAGGTCTGTCTTTGCTCTCCATGTTTCATTTCCTCACTAGTCAGGGAGAAGCAGGAGAGGCGTAGAGGGGGAAAGGAGCTGGTACTGATGTGTGCTCCTGGCTTTGGAGGTTGGTACTCTCTGAATGGCAGGTGTGAATCACAGAATCTCTCTTTCAGAGTCCACAGTTGGGGTCCTCCACTCCCTCCACCCCAGCTGCAGTTTCTGGAAGTAGACCCAACAGAGACTTTTTTTTTTTTTTGCAGATATCTCATCTTCTAAGGCAGTGACCCCACTGTCACCTTCTTCAGAGTCCTTTGTAGCCCAAAGGATATTCTTTTGTCAAATGCAGGATGCTCCCATTGTAGCCCTTTCTCCTTGCTCTGTGGTCAGGAGTATCTCCAGCCAGTCTCTCCTTTGACACTTTCCAAAGAGAATCAAGCACCCATTTCAAAGTCCTGAAAATTCAGGGGAACATATCAACTCTCTGTACAATCCTCTTGAATCCCCCTTCACTTAACCTGAAGCAGGAGGGGAAAGGGGTATAAATGCAGAGCACACTGACAGGTCTTTCTATGAGCAGCTTTTGTGCTCCCTAATAGCAAGTTCTACATAGATTCTCTCTTTAGAATATCTCCACTCTCAGCAAATTCATCTCTCTGGCTCTCTCTCTCTCTCTCTCTCTCTCTCTCTCTCTCTCTCTCTCTCTCTCTCTCACCCTCCCTCCCTCCCTCCACATTCCAAGTGCTCATTTCCATCCTGATGGAAAGTTCTATCAGATGGCACTGTTCTAGATCCTCAGCTTGCACATAACTTAACATGGCCTTTGTAGCTTGTGCAGAACCCAGTATGACTGACAACCCCAAGTCTGCATGACCTTTCTCCAAAAAACGGTCCCTCATGTGCTAACAACAGGTCCAGCACTAAATACACAGAGTGAATAAGGACAAGTGTTCGGAACAATAGATTGCAGAGGTTAGATTGTACCTATCATGTTTAAAGGAGGCAGCCAAGACTCAGCTTCAGCCATTTTTGCCATGTGAAAATGTAAGCTCAGGAATGCCAGATCTTTCAAATTTCAACAGTAGCTAGGAATACAGCGATTTAAGTAAAATCTCAATGATATGTTTAAAAATAAAATAATTTTTTCTAATTATATATGCTCATGGTAAAATATTCAAGAAATATGTTAAAGTACACAGAAGAATAAATACTACATGAAATCTCATTTTTTTTTTTTTGCACTGGGCACCACTAACATTTCAGTGACTATATTTTTATGCACCAACATCTCTGTACATTTACACATACGCAAGTATAATTATACCTAAGTGGGACGTTAAACATGGTACTTCTTATCATGGACAACTTCTTATGATTTTTTTCTCTTGCCTTCCCCATGCTCCCCTTTTTATTTTTCTTTATTGGTTTAAATATTTTCAAAAACACTCTGGGTCAAACAAAACAGGTCCAGCTTGAAAATCCTCAATTCATCATTTTTGCCTTACACATACCCTGACACCAACTCATTACTGGCTCTGTGTTTCTTGGTTGACATTTTCTAGAGAAAAATTTAATATTCTACTGGACAAACCACTGACCAGTCTACCCCTAATATAATCAGCGGTGGGGAAGCCTAAGCCTAACCCTTTAACAGAGCTATGGGTTGGATCAGCTTCCAGACAAGGGAGCTGAAAGCTACAGAAGCCTCAAAAACATTTTTACTACGTACTAAGTAGTACAGAACAGTGGTTAATAGAAAGATTTCTGGAGCCAGACTGGGTTTGAATCCAGGATCCAACACTCTAGAGTTGTGTGAACTTAAGCCAGTTATCCAGCCTCTCTGTATCTAATTTTCTTTATCTGGAAATTGAGAATCATAATAGTACCTATTTTGTAGGGTTACACCCTAATTTCAGAGTTGTTCTGAAGATATATGTGAAAAAGGCTTAGAATAGTATTTGGTCCATGGTATATATTAAATAAATGTTAGCTAATAATTATAATATTACTACTGTTTTGTTTTGTTTTCCCCCTATCTGAAGAGTTTACAGTCACAAAAGCTTTCATTCAACACGCCTCCTGAGAAAGGCTCTTTCCTACCTGACAGATATCTCTATAATACAAGAAAACAAATGTGTTTGTATTTTAGGAAATTGTGACCTCTCAAACATCTACTGTGCTTCTGTTTTCCATGGCTTCAGACTAACCAAGCTTCTACCAATAGTTTCTACCATTAGTTTATATGACTTTGTAAAGAGTGATCTTTCATTCAAAAATGAGGCAGACCTGTTCCTACCCTCAAGGAATCTTCAGTCTAGTAGAGGAGTTTAAATATATCACCAGTAACTATAATACAAGTGAAAACTAATAGGGGCCAAAAAAAAGGGACTAAGTAAGCCTTTAAATTGTTGCAGAAACCCTGGCCACATGCTCCCTCCTTAGATTGGAATTTAGTCCAACTGCAAATGAAGCAAATTAAGGATGATTGTTGCTAATGGTGTTATATAGGCTATGAAGTGGGGATGAAATTTTCAAACTGTGTATTGGGCAGAAAAGTGTAGTTTATGCTACAGCAACAAATAAGCCAAAAGTCACACTGATTTATAAGAGAATTTGCTTTTCCCCATCATAAGTTGACAAGGAGGGTCTGTTCATCCTAATTCTTCAAGAGCCCTGGCTGATGTAAGCTCTGTCTTAACACATGCTTCATTTCTTAACATTTCTGCTTAGAAGAGACACCTTTCATTTCTCCTTAACACTTTACTTGCTGAAGCAAGTGACGATAGGTGACAAGAGTTCAGTAGGGTGAGGATGTCTGATCCTGCCCACAGGAGGTCCACTGAATGCTGTGAGCAGTAACATATCTACCACACTACAACTCAGATGTGCAGACAAAAAGTAACCTGCTTTATTTTCTAGAGCATGTCATCTCACTCTGGAGCCCAATTCCCAGTGATGGTGGAAGATTTCTTCAGGATTTCCCTGAAGTCCTCTGATTATTTCTACCACCCATTCCCATTGTGGACTTTCCCTTCTCCTCCCCGACTGCCTGCTCCTCCTCCTTCCTGCTGGAAGGAACAGCCCTGCTTCAGAGCCACCACAGCCTGTGGCTTATAACACGGCTTTAAGCTCAGCCCTCCCCAACTGGGTTCCTGTGATTTAAAAGGAAGCTTTTGGAATTTAGAAAGGCATGTGCTTTTCAACAAAGCCTGGCTTTCAACAACTACCTCACTGTAGATTTAACAGCTCTAGTGTAAAGAGTATGAATTGAACAATCACAAATCAGCTATGTGAAAACATGAAACTTCCTTTATTTTTATAGCTGCACACACTTTTCTTTGACAAGCTTCCGCTCCAACTTGACAGCAGAAAAACTATATTTAGTCCAATCTGCAAAACTTGGCCCAGTCCAGCAGTATTTTTTAATCTGGTTTAGGAATTACTGTTTCAGTCAATGTCATCCAAATCTCTTTCTCAGCTTCCTTTTCCTCCTTCCCTCTGACCCTACACCCCAGGGGAAAGGGCAGGATTGCAAACCGCCGCTGCCCCACTAATTTCCACAGGTGGCTCTGAGCCTGCAGAAAAACTGAAGCATCCTTGCCATGCCATGTGGTGGGAGACAGACATTCTCTCTGTCTCTCTCAACTGCACCATTCCACGATTGTTTCATGCCCAGCTGTTGTATGGCACATTGTCAGTCCCCAATCTTTGTGGGAGCTCCTGGCAAGAAGTAGGCACCAGCCCCGTGTTCTAGAATCCTCTTCAAATCCCACAAGACAATCTCCTGGGACTCCTGGGGCTGATGGGGTTTACAGAAGTACCTTTCGTACCCCCCACTGAAGGGAGAAAGGGAAAGGGACCAGGTGCCTAAAGTAACATTCCACAAACTCTGCCCTCTCTAAGAAGCCCCTTCTCTCTCCCAGCTGGATTTATGTATCCCCTCCAGGCAGGAGGAAGATGAACCAGTTCTTCTGGGAGCACACTCATTTTGGCTCACACTTTGGCAAGCTGTCACTGGGCCTGGACTTGGGTCATACATGGGTGGATGGTCATGAGGGAAGGAAAGCTGAACTTGTGGTCCAATATTTCAAGTTATTTCTGCATGGAAATATTTCACACATGATGCCTCTACAACTTGATCTTTGAAGGTCAAGCTCCTGACTTATCTCTTGTTCCTCAAGTGTCCAGTACACTGAAAGCCTAATTAACACTTTTGGAAGACTGAATGTATGATATATAACCAATACTTTGTAAAGTTCCTGATTGTCATTCCCCCAATTCCTGTGCCTCTTTGGTCCCCAGGTCCTTACAGCAGAGTCCTTCTGCCCACAGCTCAGGAGTAATATAATCTGGGGGGGTAATACTGACAGGTGCTGGATTCAGACCAACTGGAGCACAAGCCTAGCTCTTCAGGGACACTCAGTCATCAATAATTGAAAAGAAGCCAAGAATTGGGTCATGTTGAAAGAGTCAGGGCTGGGCTGTGTTTCTTATTAGGAAGCATTATCTATCTTCTGGTCAATCTAAAATGAGGATCTTTAAAACTTTTACACTTTTTTCATGTTATTTTCACATTCTGAGTAACAAGGAATAGAATGCTCTCTCTCTCCCCTTCTCCCTCCGCCTCCCTCTCCACACACACACACACACACACACACACACACACGCATGCACACGCGTGCATACACACACGCAGGTCTTATCAATAGATGAGGTATTCCCCAGCTGATTTAATAGTCAGTGAGATAATATATATAAAAAGTTTTGTAAACTGCTAAGAAGTTTTGTAAACTGCAATTGGCTTTGAAAGTGCAAGTTGATGTTAATATAGCATGACAATTTATGTTACATCTCTTGAACTGGTACATTCATGGAGTGTGGACCTCCCCTTACTTTGCAACAATACAGTATTGTTGACATCACTATGGCCATTAGTGTCACAAAGACTTGGCTTTGAACCTGGTTCTGTCACTGTCTGGCTGGGACCCTGAGCAAGGTTCTTAAGCTCCCCGAGGCTCAGTTACCTCATCTGTGAAATGGAGATGGAGATACCTATCTCAGAGGAGTGTTGTTAATGATTAATGTACATTTAAAGCACTTAATAAAGATATAATATTGTGGGTCATAAAAAGAGCTCGATAGAGAGCCCATTTGTTACTTTTCACTGCTTTATTTTTTACTTTTGTCAGATGATTTCACACTTTGCTTCTCTTCGACCCCTACTCAATAATCCAAGAAAATATACATTCTTAGGCAAGCAGTCGCTCTCCTTTGGGAGCATTCTTCACACAAGTGTTGTAGAAGGACACTTAATTGGCAGACAATAAAAAACACCAGCCTCTGGAGACATTAAGCATCATCCCTTTTTTTGGAGAGCTAAGCAAGAAGCAAGGGGCACTTTATCAGGCCAGCCCCCAAGGGATCTCTAGCAGTATAATCACCCTTTGCTCATCAAGTACTTGGCAGCTCCCAGCCTTATGATACCCCCTGCAACATGCATGATGAATGACATTCACATGTAACACTAAGATTAAGGGCTTGGGCACAGATACAATATGCTGCAGGTTGTGAACAATTCCCCCTTCTCCAGCTCACTCTCATCTTCCAAGGCTCCCAGAAATGCCAGTGAGACCCATGTCCTTGGATGACCTCACTATACAGATCACTTTGACTTTGCTTTCATTTCTAACAAGCAATTCATTTTAAAACTTTGGTAACTATTATAAATAACAAATTACTTGTGATACACCTCACAAAGGACATATCTTGATTGAGAACTGCTGTTCCCGAGTGAGGGCTCCTGAAATTAGGTAAAAATATAGATGGCAAAGGTTAGTTAATAGTCGAAGTGACAGTTACCTTACCTGTCCTTTCCCTATATTCAATTATGTATTACATTTAATAATTCACTAAAAGTAATTTTTCTGTTTAATTGCCTTTGTTTTTTTCTTTAGTGATCCAAAGTGTTTAAAATGACAGCATGTTTTAGCAATGGTTTGTTACATTTTCTTATCCCAAATATTCTTCATGTAGCTGTTCGTGGTCATTTTGAATATCATGAATTAACTTGCCACCAAGCTTTTATTAAACAGTTTCTATAAGGCATGATTTATAAAATGTTTTGTATTGAAACGTTTCCATTTTTTTGTTCATGTAGCATCATTAAGACAAATATGCTTGCCAGCACATGTACTCTTGTACAGTTCATATTTGTGACTACTTCTAGAATAATTACATGGAAAGTAAATGAAATTAAAAATACTTAATATGAAGGGTTATCCTCAAGATATGCTGCCCATATTAAAGTGTCTGTGGAGCTGGTGCTCATCCCAATGGGCTCCCCACAGATGGAGTGCTCCGTTTGTCACATTACTGTGGAGCTTCTAAATGTGCCTGATGGGAATTCCATTACCTGCACCAGCTGTACAGGTGACCTCCTTGCCTTCCACATGCCAGATTCAGAATATATGAGGCAGTTTTAAGCGTGATTTTAAAATACAGCATATGCAAATACGGCCATACTTGACATATTTACTCTGGTGGAAAAAAAAAATCTGTCCTTTCTGTTTTAACCCCTGGATGTATGGGATGTCTGGTTTTTCATCTTTTGAAGGTCTTTCTGCAAAAAGGTACTTAATGTCCTTCTACATTGAGAGAGATTTGAAAGGTTTTGTTTTGTTTTTAACACCTACAAAAGGGGAAATATGTTTTATTTTATAGGGTAAAACTTTATAAAGAGTTCTTATTTTCATATCAATCATAAAATTGAATAATTAAAAAGTTGAATTTGAGAGATAGCTGGAAGGTATCCTCAACCCAGAAATATCTTTCTTCCCAATGCCCGAAAGTTCTCCATTAATGACACATTATTTGGGGTTCAGCCATTTCTGTCCAGGGATTCTGTCTTATATAAAATGCAAGAAGCAGAGCCAGGATTGAAACCCAGCTCCATTTGCCTACAGAGCTCTTGTTCTTTTCCCTACAACATACTGCTTCCCTTGGAGAGAGTCACTAACAACATAAATGTGAAGAAGCTTTTTTCCTAAATAAAGGCAAGGAAATCAACACATGAGCAAGAAGAGATGAAGATTCAGAAAGACAAAGAGAACAGATAAAGAAGCTGGGAAGTGAAAAAAGCATAATGTCTACTTCAGTTTTGCCTAGAGTTGGCCATAACTAGAGCCTGACTGTCTACAATGTAACATAATGGTAACCCATCCCATCTTAAAGATCTCCTGTCACTGTAGAAACTCCACTTTAACGGTCCCTGTTCATATAGCATGAATTACAACATGTCAGATTGGGCTGAGTTAGAAATGGAAGATTCAACTATTTTTATTTGCTGCCCTTTTGAGCATATTGTAAAATAACCCTTCACATGTATTTACAGTAGCAAAGAGCACTCCTAGCATGGGGTTGTGGTGTCTAAACACCATTTCCCACTAGAAAAGAAAAGGGCTCCTTGAATGAATGACTCATTCCAAGTATGTGGCAGAAATTGCATCAAGATGAGTCTGGGACATCCCTTTGAGAGGAAGTTTTCAACAGCTCATGAGTTCATGTCAAAGGTAAATCAGAGCCAACTTGCAGGGGCTCCCAGTGGCCTAAAGAAAATCAAAAAGAATAATAACTGCAATGAATTGAAACACATCAGTGCTTTGAAGAATTAAAACACAAATAAATGCTACAGAGAAAAATAAAAGAGGAGAAACTGTTATTGATGAAAAGAAATTTGAGACACAAGCAAATGCAATGTTTGTTCCTTACTTACATGCTGTTTCAAATGAACCAACTGTAAAAAGACATGGGGACAATTTGAATATGGATTGGGTATATGATGATATTAAAAATTTATTATTCATTTTGTAGGGTGTGATAATGCCTTGATGGTTAAGTTTAAAAAAAAAAAAACTTACCAGGAATGCAAATGGAGGTATTTATAGGTGAAATGACCTGATCTGGTGAATTTGTTTTAAAATATTTTCATGAAAAAATAAAAAGTGAAGTAAAGGAAATAGATGGGACAAAATTGGCCAACTCATTATATTTGTTGAATCTGCATAGTAGGTACATGAAGGTTCATTTTACTATATCTTTAACTCTTTATTTAAAGTTTTTATATTTAAATTTTTAATTTTCTTTAAATTATCTTTATAATTACATTTTTAATTTATTATGTTATGTCTAAAATTTTTTAATTTTCTTTTAGAAAAAGTTTTTTTATGCATTGCACTGTAGCTATGACTACATGGCACCAAAATAATGAGTTGAAACAAGAAAGGTTTTGTTGTAGCCAGCCTCCAAGATGACTGCTATTGACCCTTGCCTCCTGGCATTCATGCCCTGGCATAGTCCCCTTCCACACTGTTTCAGGGTTGCTGTGGGTGAACAACAGCAACAACGGGAGTGGTGGTGTGTGACTTCAAATGCTAGATAATAAAAGACATTTCAGCTTCTGTTTTGCTGTCTTGGATCACTCACTCTGGGGGAAGCCAGCAGCCTTGTCATAATCTTACTCAAGCAGCTCTTTAGAGAGGTCTAAGTGGCGTGGAACTGAGGCCACCTGACAACAGCCAGCACCCACCTGCCAGCTATGTGAATGAGCCATCTTGAAAACAGGTCTCCCAGTCCCAGTCAAGCCTTTGATGACTGCAGCATTGGACAGCATCTTGACTAGAAACTCATGAGAGACCCAAAGCCATAAGAGCCCAGCTAAGCCTCTCTGTATTACTCAGGGTTCAACCAGAGAAGCAGAACCAGTAGGCAATATATGAATTTATTACAGAGAATTGGCTTATGAAATTGTGGAGGCTGGCTTAGAAAGTCTGAAGTCTGTAGAGCAGACAATCAGGAAGGGAAGATCACCAGCAAACTGGCTGGAACCCCACAGGAACAGGCCAAAGCTGTGAGCCACAAATGGAAGCTTCTTCCTTCTCTCTCTCTCCCTTTCTTTCAGGGAAGACCTAAAATATTCCAATTGTTAGTCAGGCCCACCCAGAATAATCTTAATTTAAAGTCAGCTGATTAAGGGTGCTGACAGCTAACTCAGTTGATCAGAGCATGGTGTTATAACACCAAGGTCAAGAGTACAGATCCCCGTACCAGCCAACCACCAAAAAATAAATAAATAAATAAAGTCGACTGACTAAGAATGTTCACTACATCTGCAAGATCCCTTCACAGTAGCACCTGGATTCGTGTTTGACTGCATGACCGGGAGAAGGTGTATATTTGTTACAAAATGTCTGCGGCTTCTCTTCCATCCTCCAACTCTCACAAGACAATATCTCTAGTACCTAGCCTATCTGGAAACATACTAAAAAGGGAATTCTGAGGAATACAGCTCAGCCTCAACAAGTTGACACACCCCAAAGCCATCACACACTCCCGAATTCCTGACCCATGTAAAAGATGATAAATTTTAATCACTGTTATAAGCCATTGGTTTTGAGGTAATGGTTATGCAGCAGTAGATAACTAATAAGAGTTTGAATGAACAGGTGATCTAGAATCAAGTGTAACTTCTAATGAAAAGCTATTGCCCGAAGTCACTTGAGTTTTATGAGGTTTGTACTTATTGGATTCAGACAGTGTTTTAAGTATAATATTTGTGTGTAGGTTTGGTTTTGTGTATGGGGCTTACTTATGGGTGTGGGTTGGTTTAGATACAGCCTTTGGCAGAATCACACTAGCAGAATAACAAAGTACAGGAAGCACTGTCGAGTAAGATATCTTGATTGTCTCAAAAAATACCTCCTGGGTCTAAAAACTTTCTGAGGAATAAAGTAAAAAGACTTAAAAATGGAAATTAAACCAATATTCCTGACCCAAAATGCCTCACCCTGAAATGATCCTACAACCTTAGGTGTGATATAAAGGGACACAGACTTTATAATCAGACACACTTGGGTGGCTGTCCCAACTTCATCTCTTACCAGTTATGTCCCCTCGGCCACTTTACAAAACGTTCCTGAGCCTCAGATTCTGTGTCAGTAAAATAATATTTTCAGATCCTGGAATCTAGACCCTCCTTTTGTTGTCAGTCTTTGGGATTTAAAACACACACACACACACACACACACACACACACAAATGTTTGGTCAAGAAGAATCTTAGATTTTATTAAAGGAATGAGGCCAGCCTTGGGAGTCAGGCCACATCTGGTCTCATCTAACTCAGAGATTTATAAGCCAGAATGTTACAATATTTTCCCAGTCTTCTCTAAGAAACCATCCCCTCCAAACAACCCACATAACAAAATGGGAAGGAGATGAGGTTCCCAGGGCTACCTTGTCCCGAGCCTTTATCTCCTTCAGTGGTCTGTGATTTAAAACCCACCGTAGGTCCTCCATTGTTCTTTGAAAAAGGCAGTTACCAATATGGTACATATTAGTGAAGCTGGATCCCAGCAGGGAAATGGGAGAAGAGAGAAGAGAGGGTGTTTGTTAGAAAATGAGAAGGAACTACTAAATAAATTATTTGGAGCAACAGAAAGATAAATTGAGTAGCGATTCTGCAAATAGCTGGACATTTACAGCTCTGCAAAACCATTCTGGTTTGACATCCTTAGAAGAAAATGAGAAAGAGAAAAAACAAAACCTTTCACCTGCCACATTCACTTCCAATTTTAGTTTCATATTAAGATTTTCTCATGATGAATGACTGTTTAATATTTCTTAATATCAACCTCACTTACTTATAATAACTTTAACTTTACTTATAATAACTTCACTTACTTATAATAATAACTTATAATAACCCCAAGGTTATTATAAGGATTAGTACAATAAGTTATAAAGCACCAAAAACATAGCAGATGCTCAGTAAATGCCCCACCCCTTCTCCTTCCCTTAGTACAACAAAGTCAATTCCTTGTAAAAGTTTCTACATTCCCCAGCCTTCTCCTACATGTCACATCCCCCAATCCCATCCTCCCGATCCCCCTGGTTGCACACATGTGCATGCACACACACACACACACACACACCTTAGCCTGGCGTTTTTGAATACTGTAAGTGACAGAAGGCTGCATGAGGAAATCTTTGGGGTGAGAGATTTTCAAGGGACTTACCACTTCCTCACAAAGGAACCCATCAGAAGTTGTCGTCTTCCTGGCAGGCATAAATGGCTCTGCCTCTGGGGTTACTCGCTGGATTCATTTCAATTCACTTTATAGTACTCTTCCCTCCACACATCCCTCTCCTTCCAGTCCTGCCTGTTTAGCAATGCATTCCCTCCTGGCACGTTCTCAGTGCCATATCCAGGTCGGTGGTGACTTATGCCTCACCTTTTAGCTCACAGTGCCTCTTCAGGAGTGGAGAAGCCATTAAGCTCTGGTTCAATGACTTTAGCGTTTGTTCTTTTCAGAGACCTACCTGACAGACTTTTACAAGCACAGTTTAAATTAAGCAAGATCTCAGAGTCAATAACTTTTTTTTTAATAGGGCTTTTCTTTTTCTCCTGGTGAGGGAAAGGTTTGGGAACAATATCTATTTGTTTGGCCTAGGAAAGAAAGGGAGGGAGCTGGGATGTATTTATTTCACTTGCTTTGAAAAGCATTTAAACCTAGTGCTCAGTACACGAAGAGATGTCTACAGTAACTGAAAAGAGATGAACTGCAGCATATTTAATGTTAGAATCTGGCAAACAGTTCTGAAGGTTGGCTTCCCAGTCTCTACCCCAGAATCATTTATTTCTCTCAGCACATGCATACCAGGCAGCCAGCAGACCAGAGAAGGTAGATGGATAATTGGGCAGCAGCACAACTCATTTCTCAGTTGGCAACCTTTTAAAGCCTTTTAAATCCTGAACAGCAACTGGCCTTTCCATTCCTCTTTTCCTCCTTCTGGCTGATGTCTGTAACAGACTTTGCTGCCTCTGTTTTGATGGGCCTAAAAACTCTGTGCACTGCCTATGTCAGGAAAAACACCCAACACAAACCATCTGAGCATAAACAATCAGGCTTTTAAGTAGCAAAGGACATTTCCTGGTATCTGTATTTCTGCCTAATAGGAAAATCCTGTTTTCAGATTGGACCACCAATGGGTTGTTGTTTATCTTGTGAAAGATGGTGAAATAAAATTCTTTCCGTTTGGGCAGCAGGTATATAAAGAAAGCAGAATCCTTAACACTCAAAGACTTCAAAAGACTGGCAAAAGACAGAACCATGGTGTTGCACAAGCCGAGTAGGAATTCCCAGGTTTATAAGGATTAACAGCAGGCTTTCTGCAGAGCCATTCTTGAGAGAGCAATTCACCTTAGCAATACTGAAATGAAAATTTTGATATTTAAAACATTGATTCTCAACTCTGGCTGCACATTAGAATCACCTGAGAAGATTTTTAAAAATAGAAATTCTTGGGTCCCATCCCCAGAGATTTCACTTCTTTTTTTAAGCTCCAGCAGGGATTTTGATGTACAGCCGGGATTGAGAATTGCTGACTTGGAACATGGAGGAAGTTCATAAATAGAGATGGTAGATAGGGACCCTGTTTGCAGAAAGAAACCTCCCAGAGAAGATCAACTCACCAGATGAAGATCAGCAGACGCTGGACAACACAGGTAAGGAAGCCTACACCCCAGCCACGTCTTGTGACGGCTCCTTACTGGGAAACAGTTTGTTACATATTTTTATGTAAGTTAATTGCTTAGTAGAGTGTCCCAGCTGAGCCAAAACTGGAATGCAAAGTCCAGCTCCTCACTACTCAATATAGAGTCCTTAGACCAGCAGCAATAGCATCACCTGGCAGCTTGTCAGAAATGCAGAGTCTCAGTTCCATCCAGTCCTTTCAATCAGAATCTGCATTTTCTTGAAATTTATGGGAGGCCATTATTTTGGACTGAGCTCCTGCACCAGGCCCAACAGATCAGACCAAACCAGAATGGAGTCACTTGTGCTAGGTGCCACATAATCAAACTGAACTTTGAAACAAACCAGTTTTCCAAAAAAAAAAGGAAATTCACAACAGCCAATCAAGAGGCCCAGTTTTCCTGAGCTGGCATGATAAGAAAGTCCCCTCTGTTTTAACCCTATAAGGAAAGTAACTTTGAAATGAACAATCTGCCTTTTGTTCCCTGTTTCTGCTTTCCTCAGTCCTTTTCAGTCTGTAAAGACCACCTCCTCTGTACAGCTCATTGGAGTGCCTATTTTTGTAGATGAGACCCTGCCCGATTCATGAGTCTCTAATAAAGCCAATTAGATATTTAAATCAAATTTGTTGTAATTTTGCTTTTTGACAATTTTAACAAGATATTCTCAGGTAATAAATTTGCTCATGAAAGTTTGTGAAGCAGTGATGTCGTTGTTTGTGGAACTGGTGAGCTAGTGACCCCTCCAAAAACTTATTTTCATGAATTAATAGGAAGGATGGATGAGAAGTTTGCTTTGTTTTATTTGTTTGTGCTTGAGATTTAGTTTAATTTGCTAAAGAATAAGACGTTTATTGCATGGGTGTTTGGACAGAAAGGAGACAGGACAATGGATGATGTGTTTTAAACCCTGCTAGAAAAATATGACAAAGTCGGAAAGTAAAGCAACTTTTTTCCTAAAAGACCCAGTGAGACTCCGGTCACAAAGTGGTGCTCTTTCAGAACCCAGATGACAAAGTACAGCAATCAGGGTAGCAGAAAGAGAAACTTCCCCACTGCAGCCCAGAACCCAGTACCACAATGGCACAACCAGGACTGCTGGGTTTGGAAGCATTGGCACATGGCAGTCTCGGCACATATTGGCATTTTCAAGGATGGTATCAACCTGGAGGCAAAAATGGGGCTCTTTGTAAGCAGCAGTAGCAGCAGCAGCACTATAACTGTCCCTAACTATATGTGCCTGGCACATGGCAGACATTTGACTAATATTTATTGAGTGAATAGGTGAATGGTGGACACCATCAGGGACATTTCAGGAATCTACAGGGGTACTGAGCACTACAGAAATGGAGATGGCACAAAGAATCATGAGAATGTAACTATGAATTTATTTGACCTCATTTGTACCCACAGATAGTACAGCCAAAAAAAATCCTTTTCTGCCATAAGGACCAAACCAAAGAATTTCCAGGTATTGTCATAATCCAGAGATTCCTGAAGGGGAGACCTTCACCTGACCATTACTGCCAAAATTATCATCCCCAAAACCTGTTATTCAAAATTGGTAAAGAAAAAAAAATCAAGCACTTATTCTACCTTCTCTATACATAGTTTCCTATATGAACTACACCTCAAGGTAACTAAATAGTTGATGGAAGAAAATTCTTTACAGAAAAAGTCCAACTACTAGTAGGAATGATAGACTATCACCACTTGCCAACCCCTAATGAAATAAAGGGTTAGGCTAGTGGTTCTCAACTTTAACTGCACGTGGGAATCACCTTTGGGAACTTAAAACCCACTGATGATGACTGGATCCCACCCCCAGAGATTCTGGTTTGATTCATCCAGAAGTGGCCTAGCAATGAGATGTGGGAGGGTTAAAATCTTCCCAGGTAATTCTAATGAGCAGCTGAGGTTGAGACTACTGACATAGGCAATGCCCAGCAATGGCTTCCAGAACAATTAGACAGAAAAACTGTTGGTCTAGAATGGATGGATCAGGTGGATAACAACTAAATCCACTGATCGATCCTAACATCATAAAAAGATGATATGCAATAGGAAGTGTCCAACACCATCCATGAAGTATTCTTGTCAAAAAGTTAACTTGAGGGCCAGCCCGGTGGCACACTGGAGAGTGCGCCGCTTGGGAGCGCGGCAGCGCTCCCGCCGAGGGTTCAGATCCCATGTGGGATCTGAACACTGAGGGTTGTGATCCCGTTGCCGGTCCCCAGTACGGGCGCAACAGCGAGGGTTGCAATCCCGTTACCGGTCAGTAAAAAAGACAAAAAGGAAAAAATAAAAAATAAAAAAAAATTAAAAATTAAAAAATAAAGGGCGCGACAGCGAGGGTTGCGATCCCGTTACCGGTCAGTAAAAAAGACAAAAAGGAAAAAATAAAAAATAAAAAAAAAATTAAAAATAAAAAATAAAGTTAACTTGGGCCGGCCCGGTGGCGCACTGCGCTAGTGCGCCGCTTGGGAAGCGCAGAGGCGCTCCCGCCGAGGGTTCAGATCCCATGTGGGATCTGAACACTGAGGGGTGTGATCCCGTTGCCGGTCCCCGGTCCGGTATGGAGGCAACACTGAGGATTGCAATCCGTTGCTGGACACGGAAAAAGACAAAAGACCAAAAAAAAAAATAAAATAAAAAAATTAAAAAAATAAAAAAAAAAAAATAAAGTTAACTTGAATCTGATCAAGCTTTTTATTTACTACTTACGAACAGAAGAAGAGTTTAAAGGGCACCCTCAGAACGCAATTAACAAGTCCAGAATGAGGAAGTCTACAGGACAAGTAATCCACTTTCTCTAGGAAATGCAGGAGGTGTCGGTGACGGGCCATAATAATCATATACAGTGTATATTGACAAAAAAAAAAAAGAAAAAAAAAAAGAGCCTGAAAAGAAAAAGACATATCAACCAATGCAATGTGTGGACTTTATTTGAATACTGATTTGAACAAACCAACAGTTTTTTTAAAATTTTGAGGCAATCAAAGAAACCTGAATATTGCCAGATAGTTGATGATATTAAGACATTCTTGTTAATTTTTGAGGTCAGCAAACCTTTTTCTGTAAAGGCCAGACAGTAAATGTTCTAAGCTTTGTGGGTCTAAAGTCTGTTGCAACTGCTCAACTATGTCATTATGCCTGGAAGTAGCATAAACAACACATAAACAAACAGGTGGGACTGTGTTCCAATAAAATGTTACTTACAAAAAAAGACAACAGAATGGATTTTACCAATCTCTGTTTTAGAGATAATTCAGAAGAGCTTATGGATGAAATTATATGATGGACAGAATTTGCTTCTAAATCTTCCATTGGAGACAAGGGGAATGTGAGTGGGCAGTGTAAATGAAACCAGGTTGGTCATGTGTTGATAATTAGCTGAGGATGGGAACATGGGAGTTCATTATACTAGTGGTTCTCAAAGTGTGGTCCCTTGACCAGCAGTGTCAGTATCACCTGGAAACTTGTTAGAAATGCACATGTCAAGCCCCACCTCAGTCCTGTTGAATCAGAAACTCTAGGGGTAGATCGCAGCAATCCATGTTTTAACAAGCACTTCAGGTGACTATAATGCATGTCTCTGTACTCTCCTATATTTTTGAAATTTTTCATAGTAAATGTTCAGTTTTTTTTTAATCTGATTCCCAAAGTGGCTACACCAGATAAGTAGCCCTTTAGTCTCTTTTAAGAAATATCAATTGTTTTAGTTGGAGCATGATACATTGTTGTAGCAGAGAAATTTTTTAATTTGTATGAAACAACCTCTTTTGAAATACTTATTGGGTCTGTTTTCTGACTAAACAAATAACTAGCATATGCACATTTTTGTGTAGTCCTGGGCTCTTTAAAAAAAATTATTATTCAAATAGAAGCTAACCCACAAAGCATATTTTTTATGTACTATTGGTTGAACATCTTTATCAATTCTGAGGGGAAAAAAATAAGTTATTTGATCTGAAAACACCTCTATTATTGAGAACATACTATTTTCCTAATAATTCTTTGTTTTCTATAGGTATCAGATATTCTTTTCCAGACTTTGTGACATTTTAACAATGATTTACAATATTTTTATTATGATCTCTTGAGTTAATTTGAATTGAAAAATACTCCAACTTTTGTAACCTCATCACCAACAAATTTCTTAACCTTCTTATTATGCCAGCAAATAGTTTGCTATAGGTTGGGAAATGAGGTATCTGGAACACTTCTCCATTACTCTTTAAAATTTATTCTAGCTATTATGGAATGAAGATGCTCTCAGTGTAGCAAAAGTCTGTAACATGCCTCTGTTGCATAAACTCAGTGGAGATTCTCTCATTCATCTGTAACTGAGCCCTTCTTTACCAGTATCTAAGTGTATCAACCCCCATTCTAAAACTACTGATGGCGACAAGAAAGCTAGAGGAGGCATTCAAAACATCATATATTGTATCTAATATAAAGTGAGCAGAGGTTACACCATTTCTACTTCTTGATCTGATTTGCCTAAACGCTTTTAGTCTTCCAGGATTGAAATATACTACCGAAAGTTGGCATTTTTATGTTAAATATTCAGTATCTTAAAAGCATATTTTCTACAGAGTAACTGGCCAAGTCACACTGTATTCAATCTATATAAGATACAAATGCTCCTCTAATGATAAAGTGAATTATTTAATCAGTTAAGATGATTTGGTTGCAAGAAATGGAAACTGCCTGGCTAACTTAAGTGGAAAAAGAAATGTATGGGAAGAAGATAGGTTAACCCACAAAATGAAATAAAACAGGGAATAAACAAGTTCAGACAAGGCAGGATCTAGAGCAACCTCAGGGGAAAACAGAAGCAGGACTTGATGAATGTCACTTCAGGGAGTGCTGCAGAGATAAAAAGTGCGAGACACTTTTGGTCTTTACGTAACTCTTCTCAAAAATATAAATGCCTTCCAGTCTCCTGGCTTGGGTTCGGTGTCATCGGGTCACTGACAGGTAGTCCCACCAAAGCAAAATTTGGGCACTGTTTAAAAAAAGGGGGATAGCTGACGGCAGGCAAAAATGGCAAATGTGCACTGCGATCAATGATTTTTAAAAACATTGGCAAAACACTACTTAGAAGCAAGCCAATCGTAGGAATCCCTCATTCAGAAAAGTAGAGGCCGCCAAGAAAGCTGTCCGTGACACAGTCTATCATTTCTTTAATTATGGTTATATAACTGAAGACACACACACACACACACACACACACACACATGAGTAAAAATTACAGAGTACATAAGTCTAAATAATATTCAGCCTAATAATACAGAGGGTTCGTTCATTCATTCATCCACAAATATTTAAGCGCTGTTCTAAATACTGAGGATGCAACAATGGAAAAAAAAATCTTTTTAAACCCCTGCCTCATGGAAATTATATTTTAGTCAGAGGGAGATAAACAATAGACAAAATCAGTGAGGAAATTATGTAGCATCTTAAAAAGTGACAAGTGCTTTAGAGAAAAGTGAATAAGGGGAGGTTGATAGTAGTACCAGGTCAGGATTGCAAGTTAAAGAAAGCTGTCAGGGAAGTCCTCACTAAGGTAACAATGAAGCAAAGACTTGTAGGAAGAAAGGGAGTGAGTCAGGCAGATATCTGGAAGAAAGTATTCCAGAAAGATGAACTTAGGGAAAATTATGTTAAGTGAAATAAGCCAGGCACAGAAGGAGAAATACTGCATGTCCTCACTCATAAGAGGAAGCTAAACAAAGTCAACAAATAAATTTTTAAAAAGAAAGAAAGAAAGATACAATGATCACAATAATACATTGAAATTTCAAAAGGAGAGAACAGAACTGAGGTTACCAGAGGTGGGAAAGGGGGAGGGGGAGGGGAGAAATTGGTAAAGGGCCACAAGAAATGATTACATTGTGTAATGTTGAATATACTAATTATCCTGATTTGAGCATCACATATTGCGCACAGGAATGGTTAGTCAACACTGTACCCCACAGATATGTACAATCAATTTTGTTACAACTTTTCTAAAAAGCCAAAAAACAAAAAAGAGCTGTGGATAAACATTTTTAAAAAAAAGTATCCCAGGAAAAAGGAACAGTATGTACAGTATGTGCAAGGCATTGAGGCAGGTGTATATCTGGGGCATTCAAGGATTACGAAGACTCCAGTGAGTGATGGGGTGAGGTCTTGGAGGTGAGGTCAGAGGGAAGAGGGTGGCCAAGTCATGTCAGGCCTTGCAGGTCATTGTGAAGCCTTCAGCTTTTTCTCTAAATGAGATGGGAAAACCACACTGCAGAGAATGAATGCTCCCACCCAAGAATTCATCCATCCTTTGAATCATCTTTCTATTTCAAAACATATCAAATATTAAGACATCATTTTCCCCCCAGCTCTCAAAGCCTATCTAGTACTATTCCTAGACTACTAAAGATTACTGCAATATCTAGGCATTGTGGAATTCCCAGAATATGGCTACTCAGCTATATCCATGTCTAACCAGGAGATGGAAACCACATAGTAATTTTAGCGGGGAAAGTTTAACTATAACAGAAGATTAGAGTAGTAGAGGATAAGCTAGTGTGAAGTAAAGGAAACTCTAAAGAATTCAGGAATTGCAGATACTAACCGTAGGTTGAGATAGAGTACCCAAGGAAGATCTCCGCTCCTCATAGGGCTGAGATCCAGACCTTGGTGGAGAGAGCACAGTCACAGCTCACTGGATAGAGAGAAGTTGCTGAGGTGCCATACTGGGAGAACTTTCTGGAAATCCATCCTCTAGCATGCCAGAGAAAGCCATCCACAAGGAGATGCCATGCCTTAGAACTTGCTGCAAAGCTGCACAAGGGGCTGCCAGGAGAAGCTTCTGGATGCTGGACACTGTTGGTTAACATGCACTACAGGAGCTGAGCAGTGGAGGAGCCATTCACTAAAGGAGCCAGATGCTGCAGAAGCCACACTTTACAGGAACTGAGTGCTAAGGAAGGCTGTGCCCTGCACTGCCAGCCTGGTGAGGGTAGGAGCTGTCCAAGAAAGCATACAGAACCAGGAGTAAAAACACATTCTTCTACAGCATTCCTCCAGTGCCCTCTACTGACAAAGTGTAACATCATGCCAGCTGGCAAAGGAGAAATACTTCAAGGGCCCAGCTCCATTTTCACAGAGCAGACAATTATGAATTTGAAGCTGAGAGGCAACAAATTAATGACTGGCACACCAGATGTTCTTATTTGGATGCAATATTCACAGCATAACCTGCTAATGAATTGCAATGCTTTACTTCTCTAAATGTTGCTACTTTCTAATGCAAGGTACTCTCCTACCCAAAAAACAAATCCCAAACAACACACAAGTGTGAAGCTCCAAGTTTCAAAAATCAAAGTATACACTTCTACAGTTATGCACATATTCTACACTTAGAATATACCAGAATGTCTGCTTAGGGCATTGAAGAGTCCCCTCATTAAAGAATGCCTTGTGTAGGTTTGGGTACATGGTGTTCTACATAACTATAGATTCTTTAGATTTTTATCCACTCTTTTTGCCAGGAGGGGGAGTGGCTGAGTGGTACAGGGATCGAACCCTGGACCTTGGTTCTGTCAGCACCACACTCTAACCAACTGAGCTAGCCAGCTAGATTTTTATTCACTTTAAATTTTTGCCTCTTGATATTTGCTTTTTTTTATTTTCTGAGATAAGCACACAATTGTTGTTCTCCTTTATTTCGATGTATATGAATGAATGGCACAGTAAGATATATCATGATGGACAGAGCATCGGCTCTATGTCAGACAGACAATTTTAAATTCTGACTCCCTCACTTGCCAGGTATGTGGCCTCAGGCAAATCACTTCTGCTCTGTGAGCTTCCGTTCCTCATCTCTAGTCAGGAAAATAACACCACCTTGCAGAGTTTAAAAAGACTATCTAGAGCACCTAGTAGAGTACTTACCCAAAGAAAGTACCTATTTTAAAAGACAGCCTGGACCTGAGAATTCTACTGCTCTTATATCAGCAGGGATTTATTCAACTGCCTGTGGTGGAAATTGTAAGTTCACGACATTAACTCAAATTTTCTTTCCAAAGACAGTCACAGACACATAAAATAAAGTTTTGTAAAATATTACACTAATTACTGTAGAATTTCTAAACAATATTCCAGAGTTGTTGGGAAAAAACGGTATTGAGCACAGACAACGAAGGTTAGTAGAGATTCTCATAAACATTAGCTCTCCCCTCACTGCCTCTCCAGGACTCTTGTTACTCTTCAGAGTGAGAGATTTTTTTAAGTGAAATTCCCTTTTCTTTTAAAAGTGTCTTGCTATAATAATTCTGGTCCCAATTTGGGAAATTAAAATAACTACTTATACTTATAGGAAAATGAACCACTTCTTTACATAAAAGTCAGCTGTTTACAATGGCTTACCAAATGGAATCAGATGCTGTGCTAAAAGACTGAAAATAAAGCTCAAGCTTGAGATCTGTACGCGTTGGTTAAAAACACTGGAATGAACTCACTCTCAAGTTTCTCATCACAATAAACAAGTTGCTATTACTTTCATCTAGTTTAATCTAACCTCAGTTTCAAAAAACCACAATGGACTTTCTAGACTGTATGTTCCTTTGGTTCATTTTATATTACCAATATTTTTCATATTCAAGCCAGACATAATGCCAAATATTTTTTCTACTTTTTAAAATACATTTCAGTAGTTCTTCCTTGGCAAGAGGGTTCTGAAGTTTTCTCTAAGCCACTTGAATTCTCAACACAAGATCAGAAAAACAAGAATATAATGGAACCCAGGTGTTAGACTAATTATTAATTTAACCATAAATGAAGAAAAGAGAAACATTAATCCTTGATACAAGTTGTTATGTTATTACAGAATCCATCATAATGAAGTAATGACCCCACTTTGCTCAGAGGTGAACTGTACAAATGGTACTGTATTGACCAAATGTTAATTAGTTGTGTGTGGCAGCAGGTGAGCAGGAGATGGCAGAAGGAAGCTATTGTGATAGGTAGATAATTACAATGGAAGACATGCCTTGGGTAATGAGCAGGATTCACATCACATCTTCTCGGTTACAGCACAATTTCTCCAGCTCTGTTTATAGTAATCTGTGGGATTATTTGACAGCAAGGTGACATTTTGACTTTGGAACAAATTTTTCTCATAGAAAGCACAATTATCCACTGATATTGTGATATGCGATTAGACACAGTCATACTGGGTAATTTAGATTTATTTAAAATAAAAACAGTGGACCTGTTCTTCATTAGCACATGACATTCTTCAGTCCCTGTATATAGCCCTTTTGGTATAAATGCTTTGGTTATATGCAAATTGATGCATTCTGAAGTTTTTGTTGCCTATTATTTAAATAAGCTTCAAATTTTTAAATATAGCAGAGCACTGGGAGCTAAAACTAACATCTGTGATAGATCAGATCTTTATTATGTGCAGACATTGGGTTTCTAGGAATGTTATTTAGCTTATATTACATCTAAACCCATTTAACCAAAAAACCCATATTATAAAGGAATTTCATTATAGTGTAAAATATAAAATGCTGGAAATATACATTAATTCTTATGAGTCTACTTGTTTTATTTAAATTCACTGAGGTACCAGTAATGCACACATTAAGTACTTGAACAACAGAAAACCTCCTTTTGTATCTTTTCTAGGTTTTGCCAAGTTCAGGAAGAGAATTCTTCCCCTAGAAAATATGTCTGTGTGTGTGCGTGTGTGTGTGTGTGTGTGTGTGTGTGTGTGTTTGGATATGTGTATGTGTACATGCTTGGTGTGTGTGTGTGTTTGTGCATGTGTGTCCCTTCGTATGTGTCTATATTTAGACGTCTACCAATTAACCACAAGTAAAATGGCAGTTTCATCACACACTGATTTCCCTGCTATCACTCAGAACCATCCTCCTCTCTCCTCAAAGTGTATTTGAAGAAATTAGTATGTTTTAACATTAGCCCAAACAAAACAGAATTTTATGGAGAATCTAAAATAAACTTTTTGTTACATGTCATAATCAAATAATTTAAGAGTCAATCTGTGTGTTTGCCTTCAAAATCATGGAAAATAAAATAAATGTATCTTCTTTATGAGGTATAGATATTTAAAATATATTTAAGCCAATATCACCCTGATACCAAAACCAAAGATACAACAACAAAAAAAGAAAACTATAGGCCATATCTTTGATGAACATAGACACAAAAATCCTCAGTAAAATATTAGCAAATAGTATATAGCAACACATCAAAAAAATTATACACCACAATCAAGTAGGATTCATCCCAAGGATGCAAGGATGGTTCAACATACACAAGTCAATTAATATTATATAACACATCAACAAAATCAAGGACAAAAACCATATAATTATCTCAACAGATACAGAAAAAGCATTTAACAAATTTAAACATCCCTTCAAGATAAAGACTTTCAGAAAATTAGCTGTAGAAGAAAAGTATCTCAACACAATAAAAGCCATATATGAAAACTCACCACCAATATCATCCTGAGAAGCTTTCAGCTTTTCCCCTAAGAACAGGAACAAGGCAAGGATGCCCAATCTCACCATTCATTTAACATAGTTTCAGAAGTACTAGCCAGAGCAATCAGGCAAGAGAAAGAAATAAAAGGCATCCAGATCAGAAAAGAAAAAGTCAAATTGTCCCTGCTTGCAGATAACATGATCCTATGTATATAAGAGTCTAAAGACTGGGATCCAATCAAGATGGCAGAATAGATGGTCCCCAGCGTCACTCTCTCCCACAAATCAACCAAATTTACAACTATAAAAATGTAACATCAGCCAAGCTGGGGCCACTGGAGCTCAGGGGAAGAGGAGGAGAGACCTACAGAGTTCATGAAGGTGGGAGAAACTACGATGAGAAAAAGAAAAAGCTGCTCTGAGCATTTTGGGCCACAGCTGCTTTATGGCTCGAGTTGATGAGCGCATGGAGCAGGAGCCGGCAGAAGCTGTAGCTGTGCCCTTCAGATGGAGTTACTTGGAGGTGGCAGGGGAGAAGAGGGCCTTGGCGGCCCCCAGGACAGCAAGACCACTAATAGGGTTCACGTGGACCCACACAGGAGTGAAGAGCCAGAACAACTGAAAAAAGGGGAGCCACTCAGAGCCCAGTGAGTCATCGCAAGGGGCCAGCGCAGGGCCCATCCTGTGGGAAATGTTTGGAGCATGGATGGTGGGGGAGATGGGCCCACCTGGAAAACACTGGGACACAGCAAAGACAGCTGATCTGCCCCCCAGTCAGCACAGAACCACTCAGAGGAGACTGGTCAGGAATGCAGAGTTGCGTGGGGTGCAGTTTGATGAAAAATCTCAGGCTCAGATCAGAGATTCTACAGAGCACAGATCCACCAGGTCTCTGGAGAGCTGGAAGTACCTATAAGATCAACCATTAAACACTGAGCTGCACAAAAAGCCTTCCCTAGGGAAACAGCAGCAAAGCAGCAACTTAGCTCAACCACAAAGCTCAAGTACTGGTTCCCACAGGAAATTCCCCCATGTTAGAAGCAAAGGACAAAAAATTAGTTCCGGCCCAGGTATACCACCAGCATCTTGGGGCCTGCCTGGGAACCAGAGGCTTAGATCCAGGGACCGGACCCCCACTCCCACTTCCAGGTAAACTGCGCCAGTGCCTCGGGGCCTACCCTGGGACTTGAAGCCTGAAGAAGGGGACTGGACCTCCCTCCCACAACCAGGCACACCAAGCCAGTGCCTTGTGTCCTACCCAGTAACCCGAGGTATGGAACCAGGAACCAGACCCTCCTCCAACAACAAGGCACACCATGCCAGCACCTCAGGGCCCACCCAGGAACCCAAGTTGAGGAGAAGGGGACCAGACCTCTCTCCCACAACCAGGCACACCATGCCAGGACCTAGGGGCCAGCTTGGTCCAGAGGGATGCAGAAGGGGACTGGACCTTTCTCCCACAACCAGGCACACTGCACTAATGCCTCAGGGCCCACCTGGGGACCTGAGTCATCAGAGCACCCAGATATATAAAGCAAACACTATTAGGCCGTCGGGGACCAGACCCTCCTCCCACACCAGGCACAAAACGCCAGCACCTTGGGGCCCACCTGGGTACCCGAGGTATAGAGAAGGGGACTGGACCCTCCTCCCACAACCAAGGCACATGGCGTCAGTGCCTTGGGGCCCACCCAGAGACCTGGGGCATGGAAAAGGGGACCAGACCGCCCTCCCTCAACCAGGCACACCGCGCTAGCACCTTGGGGCCCAACCAAGGACCTGGGCATGGTGAAGGGGATCAGACCTCTCTCCCACAACCAGGCACACCAAGCCAGCTCCTTGGGTCTCACCTGGTGACACAAGGCATGGAGAAAGGGACCATCCACCCTTCCCACACCAGGCACATGGCGCTAGCACCTTGGGGTCTGCCCAGGGACCAGAGGCATGGAGAAGGGGACCAAACACACCCCACAACCAGGCATACTGCCAGTGCCAAGGAGCATACCAAAAACAGCACCTCTACATGGGTGGCCCACCACAGCCACCACAATAACCATGGCTGCTGCAAGCCACAACCACCATGCAGATGGTCCACCAACCACTAGAGTGCATTGACACAAGGAGAGTCACCAACAGAGACAAAGAAAAGAAGAGGATATCTCTTTCCACAAAACCCATTCCAGAGTGACAGAAGAAGCATCTGCTCTATGATAATATTGGGGGACCTGATCACATCTCTCAGCATTGGACAGATCACCTAGGCGACAAATTAACAGAGTAACCATTATTCTTTCAGAAGGAGAGAAGAAATCTAGGGTAACTAGAGGGAGGAGGGGGAGGGAATGGGGGAAGGGGAGAGATGTTCATACGAACACAAGAAAGAGCAAACCCCACAGTTAAAACAAAAATGCCAGCAAGAAAGAGAAAGAAGCTAAATCATTCCACCTTAAATTCCCAACTAACATTGAAGAGAAATAAAAGGGGAAATGATGATCAAAAGATATTTAAACCATCTAAACAAGAAGCAATTAAATGATGGGAATTAAGCAACACTTATCAATAATTACTCTAAATGTGAATGGACTAAACTCACCATTCAAAAGACACAGACTGACTAACTGGATTAAAAAGCTAGACCCAAGTATATACTGTCTTCAAGAGACCCACCTCAACTGTAGAGACACACATAGACTAAAAGTGAAAGGATGGGAAAAGGTATACCACGCAAATGGAAACCAAAAATGATCAGGAGTAACTATTCTTATATTGGACAAAAATAGACTTTAAACCAAAAAATATAAAAAAAGACAAAGAAGGCCACTATATAATGTTAAAGGGAACTATCCAGCTAGAAGACATAACAATCATAAACATGTATGCACCCAATACCAGAGCACCCAGATATATTAAGCAAACACTCTTAGACTTACAGAAAGAGATAGGACCTAATACATTAATAGTGGGTGATCTGAACACCCCTCATTCAGTAAGGGACAGGTCTTCCAGGCAACAAGTCAACAAAGAGACACAGGATTTAATCTACACCCTAGACCAACTGGACTTGGCAGATATATATGGAACATTTCACTCAACGGCTAAAGAATACACTTTCTTCTCATCAGCTCATGGTACATTCTCCAGGATAGACCATGTATTAGGTCACAAATCTAGTCTCAGCAAATTTTTAAAAATTAAAATCATTCCAACTATCTTTTCAGACCACAATGGACTAAAACTGGAAATAAACAATAAGCAAAATGCTAGAAGCTATACAAATACATGAAAACTAAATAATAGGCTCCTGAATGACCTATGGGTCCAAGAAGAAATTAAACAGGAAATCAAAAAATGTCTAGAAACTAATGAAAATAAAGATACATCATACCAAAACCTGTGGGATACTGCAAAAGCAGTACTAAGAGGCAAATTTATTGCAGTAAATGCTTATATCAAAAGAATGGAAAGACTTCAAATAAATGACCTAATACTACACCTCAAAGAATTTGAAAAACAACAACAATCCAAACCTAAAGGCAGTAGACCGAAAGCAATAATTAAGATCAGAGCAGAACTAAATGAAATAGAGACCCAAAAAACAATAGAAAAGATCAACAAAACTAAAAGTTGGCTTTTTGAGAAGATAGTAAAAAAGACACACCATTAGCTAGATAAACAAAAAAATGGAGAAGACTCAAATAACAAAAATTAGAACTGAAAAGGGAGACATTACAATTGATACCACAGAAATACAAAGAATCACTAGAGACTATTATAAACAACTGTATGACAACAAATTGGAAAATCTGGAAGATATGGATAAGTTTTTAGACACATATAAATTACCAAGACTGAACCAAAAGAGATAGAAAACCTGAACAGACCAATAGCAAGCAAGGAGATTGAAGCAGTAATTAGCAATCTTCCAAAAAAAAAAAGTCTGGTTCTGGATGGCTTTATAGCAGAATTCTATCAAACTTTTAAAGAGGAATTAATACCAATTCTCCTCAAACTATTCCCAACAATTGAAACAGATGCTACTCTCCCAAACTCATTCTATGAGGCCAACATAACTCTGATACCAAAACCAGATAAAGACACAACAAAAAAAGAAAATTATAGGCCAATATCCTTGATGAACCTAGATGCTAAAATCCTCAACAAAATACTAGCAATCAGAATACAAAAAGATATTTTAAAAATTATACATTATGATCAAGCGGGATCCATCCCAGGGATGCAAGGATGGTTTAACATATGAAAGTCAATAAATGTGATACATCATATCAACAAACTCAAGGACAAAGACCATATAATTATATCAATAGATGCTGAAAAAGCACTTGACAAAATTCATCCTCCCACCATGATAAAGACTCTCAACAAATTAGGTATAGGAGGAAAATATCTCAACACAATAAAAGCCATTTATGACAAGCCCACTACCAGCATCATTCTGAATGGGGATAAACTGAAGGCCTTACCCTTAAGGACAGGAACAAGACAAAGATGTCCACTCTCACCACTTCTATTTAACATAGTACTGGAGGTACTAGCTAGAGCAATCAAGCAAGAGAAGAAATAAAGGGCATCCAGATTGGAAAAGATGAAGTCAAACTTTCTCTATTTGCAGATGACATGATACTGTATATAGAAAAACCTAAAGACTCTATTAAAAAACTCCTAGGTTAATAACTTCAGTAATTTTGCAGGAAACAAAATAAATGCCCCAAAATCAGTAACATTTATATACTCAAATAATGAATTAACAGAAAGAGAAATAAAGAAAGTAAGCCCATTTACAATTGTCACTAAAAAAATAAGATACCTAGGGATCAATTTAACCAAGGAGGTGAAAGACCTCTATCTACAAGGAGAACTACAAACCACTTCTGAAAGAAATTAAAGAAGACACAAAAAGATGGAAAGATACTCCATGCTCTTG
>NW_007726687.1:249763-253030 GCF_000696425.1 Galeopterus variegatus | reverse complement strand
ATATAGAAAAACAAAAGACACCAAATAGCCAAAGCAATCCTGAGCAAAAAAAAAAAGCCAGAGGCATAACTCTGCCTGACTTCAAATTATACTACAAAGCTGTTGTAAACAAAACAGCATAGTACTGGTATAAAAATAGACATTCAGACCAGTGCAGTAGAATAGAGAACACAGAACTCATTCATCAGGCATAAAGCCATCTGATATTAGACAAGGCAACAAAAATCTACATTGGGGAAAAGATTGCCTCTTCAACAAGTGGTGCTGGGAAAACCGCATATCCATATGTAGAAGAATGAAATTAGATATGCATCTCTCACCACACACTAAAATCAACTCGAAATGGATTAAAGACTTAGGTATAAGACCTGAAACTGTAAAATTACTAAGTGAAAATATAGGTGAAACACTTCAGCAATTATGTCTGGGCACAGGCTTTAAGAACATGAGCCCAAAAGCACAGGCAGCAGAAGAAAAAATAAACAAATAGGACTATATCGAACTAAAAAGTTTCTGCACAGCAAAAGAAAACAATCAACAGAGTGAAAAGACAACCTACAGAGTGGGAGAAAAATTTTGCTAACTATTCATCTGACAAGGAATTAATATTCAGAATATACACAGAACTCAAGCAATTATACAGTAAAAAAAAAAAGACCCAATTAAAAAATGGGCAAAGGAGCTCAATAGACATTTTTCAAAGGAAGACATATAAATGGCCAACAGATACATGAAAAAATGCTCAACATCACTAGTCATCAGGGAAATGCAAATTAAAACCACACTGAGATACCACCTCACTCCAGTTAGACTGGCTATAACCAAAAAGGCAGTGAATAACAAATGCTGGCGAGAATGTGGAGAGAAGGGAACACTACTGCACTGTTGGTGGAAATGTAAATTAGTACAACCACTCTGGAAAACAATTTGGAGGTTTCTCAAACAACTACAGATAGATCTTCCATAGGATCCAGCAATCCCTCTTCTGTGTATATATCCAGAGGAATGGAAATCATCATGCTAAAGAGATACCTTCACCTCCATGTTCATCACAGCTCTGTTTACAATAGCCAAGATGTGGAACCAACCTAAATGTCCATCAATGGATGACTGGATAAGGAAACTGTGGTATATACACACTATGGAATACTACTCTTCCATAAAAAAGAATGAAATACTCCCATTTGCAACAACATGGATGAACCAGGAGAAACTTACATTGAGTGAAATAAGCAAAGCACAGAGGGATAAATACCACATGTGCTCACATATGTGGGAGCTAAGAGAAAAAGGAAGGGAAGAAAGACCATAGTAGTGCCGTGGTCTAACAGAGGGAGGGAACATTCCTGGGGCTACAAAGTGGATTGGGGGGAGGGATGTTGGGGGATAACTGTGTGGGGACAGGGGGTACAAGGGTAATTTCTGGTGGTGGGTGTGCCCCCAGTGTGAGTTTGGCCCTCACATCATAGGCAGGAGGGGTGACAATTAGCTTTTGTATCTCATGAATATTCTTAATAAATAAAAATAAAAACAAAAGCAAAGGCTGCCAACCTGGGGCTGCTGAAGCCTAGGGGAAGAGAAGAGATCCACAGAGTTCACGAAGGTGGGAGAAGCCCACGTGAGAGGCCAAAAAAAACCACTCCAACCATTTCAAGCCCTAGCTGCTTCAGGGCTGGCACTGCAAGAGGCAGGAAGAAGCTGAAGTACACACAGCAGGAGCCAACAAAAGCTGTAGCTGAGCCATTTGCATGAAGTTGCCTGGAGTTTGCAATGGAAAAGAGAGGCTCTAAGCACACCATAGCAGCCCCCATGCTAGCAAGACCCCTGACAGGGTTCCTGTGGACCCTCATGGGAGCAAGGGGCTACAGCCAACTAAAGAAAGGAACCTCTCAGAGGCTACTGGGTCATCATGAGGGACTAGGGCACAAACAATCCCATGGAAAAGATCTGAAGTACAGGAGGGAGGCTGGCCCACAGGGAGAGCACTGGGGTGCAGAGTGGGCAGCTGATCTGCCTTTCTATCACCAGAGGCCAACTGAGTGGAGACTGGTCAGGGTGATAGAACCACAGGGGGCACAATATGTTGGAAGAACTCAGTCCTGGGCCAGAATTTCCACACAGCCCATGTGTATCTGACTTCACAAGACCAGGAAGTGAATAAAAGGACAACAATTAAAATCCAGTCTACACAAAAAGCCTTCCCTAGAGAATCAGTGGCAAAGCAGCATTTTAGCACAACCATGGAGCTCAAGTGCTAGTCTCCACAGGAAGTTTCCCCAGTTTCAGAATTAACCAGAAACACAGACCAGAGACAAAGCCCTGATATTAACCAGCAAATATCTAACACCAACCACCAAAGAATACCTATAAAACCTAGATGAGATAGCAGTCTCCTCAAATGCCCACACATCAACATAAAGACAAAAAGATCAACAAAAAAAAACACAGAAATATAATACCAACAAATAAAACATCAGCAATGGACTCAAAGGAACAGCAGACTTACGAAATGTCTGACCAAGAATTCAGAATAATCATCTTAAGAATGTTCAGGGAGTCACAAGAAAATGCAGATAGAAAATTAAATGATATCTGAAAAACAATCCAGGAGCAGAATGAGAAACTTGACAAAGGAATTGAATCAATTTTTAAAAACCAAATAAAAGGGCCAGCCCATGACTTACTTGGGAGACTGTGGTGCTGATAAAACCAAGGCCATGGGTTCAGATCCCTCCGTAGGGATGGCCGGAGAGTATGGTGCTGACAACACCAAGTCAAGGGTTAAGATCCCCTTACCAGTCATCTTTTAAAAAAATAATAATAATAATAATTCTAGAAATAAAGACTACATTATCTAAACTGAAAACCTCAATAGAAAGCTCCAGCAGATTTAATCAAACAGAGGAAAGAATCAGTGAGCTCGAAGTTAGAATATATGAAATTATCAAATCAGTGGAGCAAAAAGAAAAAAGGATAAGAAAAAATGAAACAAAAATACAGCAAATATGGGACTCCATCAAGAGAAATAACCTCCACATAATTTGCATACCTGAAGGAGAAGAAAAAGAAAGAGATGTAGAAAGCATATCCAAGAAAATAATTTCTGGGGCCGGCCCGGTGGCGCACTGCTACAGTGCGCCGCTTGGGAGCGCGGCGGCGCTCCCGCCGAGGGTTCGGATCCCACATACAGACCGGTTCCCGCTCACCGGCTGAGCGAGGTGCGGGTGCAACGCCGAGGGTCGCGCTCCCGGTGCCGGTCCCAGTCCC
>NW_007726687.1:233485-249680 GCF_000696425.1 Galeopterus variegatus | reverse complement strand
ACAAACCATTGAGCGTTTAGAGTAAGCGTATTCAATGCCTAAATCCGGCCCCCGCACGGGAAGGGCCCGACACTGAGGGTTGCGATCCGTTGCCGGACACGAAAAAAAAAAAAAGACAAAAAAAAAATTTTTTTTTAAAAGAAAAGAATTTCTGAAAATTTCTCAAGTATGGAGAAAGATGGTAGCATTCAAGTAAAGGAAGCTCAGAGGTGGCCAATAAAATTCAATCTAAAGAGGAACACACCAAGGCACATCATAATCAAATTATCAAAAACCAAAGACAGAGAAAAAATACTGAAAGCAGCAAGAGGAAAGAAATACACAACATTCAATGGAGCCCCAATACATCTCTCAGCAGATTTCTCTGTAGAAACCCTACAAGCCAGAAGAGAATGGGATGATACATTGAGGGTGCTGAAGGAAAAAGACCGTCAGCCAAGAATTCTCTATCCAGCAAAATAAACTTTCAAATATGAAGGAAAAAGAAAGTCTTTCCTAGACAAACAAAAGCTAAGGGAATTCAACACTAGACCTGCATTACAAGAAATGCTAAAAGGAGTTCTTCAGTCTGAAAGAAGATGATGCTAAGGAGCAGCAAGAAAAAGAAGGTACATAATTTATTAGTAAATTCCCGGACAACCTCACAATACTCCACCATCATAAGGGTGGTGAATAAACTGCGTACATCCTTAGTATGAAGATAAAAGGACACAACTAACAAGACACTAGCATATTCAACAACCATATAAGAGATAGGCAATATTAAAAGATGTAACTTAAACAAAAAATTGTCAAAAAGTGGAGGGAAATGATGCCAAAGAGTAGAATTGGCTTTGGTCTTTTCTCTCTTTTTTTAGATATTAAAGTTAAGTTACTAGTCTAAAATAACCTATTATAATGATAACATGTTTTTTGTAAGCCTCGCAGTAACCATAACACAAAAATTTATGACACATACTAAAAATAAATAGCAAGAAATCAAAATACACTACCAGAGAAAACCAATCAATCACAAAGGAATGCAGTAAAACTGGGATAAAGGATCAACAAAACAACCAGAAAAAAAAGGAATAAAATGGCAGTAACAAGTCCCTATATATCAATAATAATTCTAAATGTAAATGGATTAAATGCCATAATTAAAAGACACAGAGTGGCTCAATGGATTATAAAACAAAAACAAACAATATGCTACCTATGAGAAACTCACTTCACCTATAAAGTGACACACCATCTGAAAGTGAAGGGATGGAAAAGATATTTAAGGCAAATGGAAGCCAAAAAAGAGCAAGAGTAGCTATCCTCATGTCAGATAAAAAAGACTTTAAGCCAAGGAAGGTAAAAAAAGATAAGGAAGGTCATTATATAATAAAGGGATCAATTCAACAGGAGGATATAACAATTCTAAATATATATGCACCCAAATCTGGAGCACCCAGTTATATAAAGCAATCACTCTTTGGTCTAACAGGAGAAATAGACTCCAAAACAATAATAGTTGGGGCTTTAATACCCCACTTTCTGCAAAGGAGTATCATCCAGACAGAAAATTAACTAGGAAACATCAGAATTAATCTCTACTTTAGGCCAATTGGACCCAATGGACATACATAGAACATTTCAGCCAACTGCTGCAGAATATAGATTCTTCTTAGCAGCACACGGAACATTCTCTAGAATGGACCATATGTTAGGCCACAAAACAAGTCTTAAGAAATATTTAAAAACTGAAATCATATCAACTACATTGTCTGACTATGATGGAATAAAACTAGAAATCAACAACAAAAGGGATACTAGAAACTGTACAAATACATGGAAATTAAACTACATGCTCCTAAACAACAAATGGGTCAAAAAAAGAAATTTAAAAATTCCTGACAGACAGAAGAAAATGAAAACATAACATACCAGAACCTAAGTGATACAGCCAAAGCAGTTCTAAGAGAAAAGTTTGCAGCAATAAATGCCTACATCAAAAAAGAAAGTCTCCAAATAAACAACCTAACATTACACCTCAAGAAGCTGGAAAAACAAGAACAAGCCAAACCCAAAATCAGTAGAAGGAGAGAAATAACAAAGATCAGAGCAGAAATAATTGAATTAGTGATTTTAAAAAGCACAAAAGATCAATGAAACAGGAAGTTGATTTTTTGAAAAGATAAACAAAAATCAATAAAACCTTTAAGCTAGACTAATGAAGAAAAAAAGAGAAGACCCAAATAAAATCAGAAATGAAAAAAGAGTCTTTACAACTGATACCACAGAAATACAAAGGATCATAAGAGACTACTACAAACAACTATATGCAAACAAAATGGAAAACCTAGAAGAAACTGATAAATTCTCAGACGTATACAACTTACCAAGGTTGAATCGGGAAGAACTAGAAAACCTAAACAGACCAATAACAAGTAATGAGATTGAAGCAGTAGTAAAAAGTCTCCAAACAAAGAAAACCGCAGGACCAGAGGGCTTCACTGCCAATTCTACCAAACATTTAAAGAAGAATGAATACCAGTTCTTCTCAAGCTATTCCAAAAAATTGAAGAGGAGGGAACTCTTCCAAACTCATTCTACAAAGCCAACATTAACCTCAAACCAAAACCAGAAAAAGACACAATAAAAAAAGAAAATTACAGACCAATATCTCTAATGAATACAGATTTGAAGATCCTCAATGAAATACTAGCAAACAGTATCCAACAACACATTAAGATCATTCACCATGACAGAGCGGGATTCATCCCAGAGAGACAAGGATGATTCCAGAGAGACACAAATCAATAAACATGATACATCATATCAACAGAAGGAAGGAAAAAAGTATGATCATTTCAATAGATGCAGAAAAAGCATTTGATAAAATCCAACACCCCTTCATGATTAAAAAAAAAAAAAACAGGCAACAAATTAGGTATAGAAAGAACGTACCTCAACACAATAAAGGCCATATACAACAAACCCACAGCTAATATCATACTGAATGGACACAAAATGGAAGTTTTTCCTCTAAGATCTGGAATAAGGCAAGGATGCCCACTCCCCCCACTCTTATTCAACATAATACTGGAAGTTCTAGCCAGCACAGTAGGCAAGAGAAAACAATAAAGGGTATACAAATTGGAAAGAAGGAAGTCAAACTATTCCTTATTACAGATGACGTGATCCTATAAACAGAAAATCCTAAAGAATCCACCAAAATATTACTAGAACTAATAAATGAATTCAGTATAGCAACAGGATACGAAAATCACAGCTGAACAAGAAGTCAAGAAACTAATCCCATTCATAATGGCTACTAAAAAAAAAAATGAAATGTCCATGAATAAATTTAATGAAGGAAGTGAAAGACCTCTACAATGAACACTATAAAACACTGATTTAAAAAAATTGAAGATGACACAAATAAATGGAAAGAGATCCCATGTTCTTGGGTTGAAAGAATTCACATCATCAAGATGTCCATATTACCCAAAGCAATCTACACATTCAACACAATCCCTTTTAAAATACCAATGACATTCTTCACAGAAATAGAAAAAACAATCTTAAAATTTGTATGGAACCACAAAAGACCCTGTATAGCAATAGTTTGAACAAAAAGAACACAGTTGGAGGCATCACACTTCCTGATTTCAAAATATACTATAAAGCTATAATAACCAAAGCAGCATGGTACTGGCATAAAAATAGACAAATAGACCAATGGAACAGAATAGGGAGCCCAGAAGTAAATCCACGCACTTACAGCCAACTGATTTTCAACAAGGGGGGCAAGAATACATAGTGGGGAAAGGACAGCCTCTTCAATAAATGGTGCTGAGAAAACTGGATATCCACATGCAAAAGAATGAAGTTGGACCCCAACATAACACCACATAAAAAAATTAAATCAAAATGGACCAAAGACCTAAATGTAAGACCTAAAACAATAAAACACTTAGAAGAAAACAGAGAGTAAAAGCTTTACAAGACTCTGGCAATGTTTTCTTGGATATGGCACCAAAGGCACAGGCAACAAAAGAAAAAAGACAAATTGGACTTCATGAAAATTTTTAAATTATGTGCATCAAAAGACACTATCAATAGAGTAAAAAGGCAACCCACAGAATAGGAGAAAATATTTGCAAACCGTATATCTGTAATTAATGTCCAGAAAACCAGGGTACTTCAAAAAGTTCATGGAAATATTCATATTATCTTTTAACTCTATTTTCCAGAAATAATAAATAAATTCCTCATATAGAGAGAACTTCTAAAACTCAACAAAAAAAAACCAACAGCCTAATTCAAAAATGGGCAAAAGATTTGAGTAGATATTTCTCTAAAAAAGATATACAAATAGCTAATAAGTACATCACTAATCATTGGAGAAGTGCAAAAAAAAAAAAAAAACCAACAATTAGCTACCACCTCACACCCATTAGGCTACTATGAAAAAAAAAACAGAAACTTACAAATTTTGGATAGGATATGGAGAAATTGAACCCTTGTACACTGTTGGTAGAAATGTTAAATGGTACAGCCAATGTGGAAAATAGTATGGCAGTTTCTCAAAAAGTTAAAAATGATGTGATATCATTTTTAACCATATGATCCAGCAATTCTACTTCTAGACTCGAAAGAATTGAAAGCAGGGTTTCAAAGAATATATGTTCATAGCAGCACAATTCACAATAGGTAAACCATGGAAGCAAACCATCAATGAATGAATAAATAAGCAAAATGTGGTATATCCATACAATGAAGTATTTTTCAGCCTTTAAAAGGAAGGAAATTTTGACATGCTACGACATGGATAAACCTTGAAGACATTATACTTCGTGAAGTAAGCCAGTCACTAATAGACGAATACTGTATGATTCCATTTATATGAGGTATTTAGAGTAGTCAAAATCATAGAAACAGACAGCAGAGTGGTGGTTGCCATGGGCTGAGGGGAAAGGGGAAATGGGGAGTTAATTGTTTAATGGCTACAGAGTTTCAGCTTTACAAGATGAAAGGAGTTATGGAGATGGCTGGTGGTAATGGTTGCAAAACATTATTAATACATTTAATACCATTGAATACACTTAAAAATGGTTAAGATGATAAATTTTTGTTATGTGTATTTTACCACAATAAAACAAAATTGGGGGAAAAACCTTGTAATTGCTTTAAAGGATAGGGGTGTTCATGGGGGTGAAGTTTGATAGCTGCTAACTTTCACATAAAATACTAGCCACAGAGGAAAGAGAGAATCATAACAATGGCATTTAGCCACAATTCAACCAGTGAGGTTTTATAATTTATTATGTTCAACGAGATGGGGATCCCTGAACTGACAATGTAAAATTTATTGTCCTAAATGCAGTTATACTGTAAGCACTGTTAAGCCTTAGGATATTGAGGACTTGAACATTTAGACAAATTAAAGAATTAAAACATTATAAAAATTAAAAGATTTACTTAAGAAATCAGCAACATCTGTGACTATACAATCACATTTTTCCAAAAGATGTAACTCCGATCCCAAAATAAATCTTCAAATTTAAAACAGCTATAATAATGTTCCAGCCAATAATTTTATATCATAAAAGCAGAAGAGAAGTAACTAGTTTTTAGGGTAATAAGAAAATGTTGGTAATAAAGCATTATTAGAAAATATGGAGCAACATTCTGTTACCATGGGCTTTATTTTTAGATCTATGATTTGATAAAAATTCATGTGTCCCTTTCTATTTAGTTTTAAAAGAGATAAAAACCTACCACAGTAAAATGCCTCTAGGTCTACGCATACTGGCTTAGAAATAAAATTTTATTATCAAAGGATAGCTACAGCCTCAGCTCATCCAAAGAGCTCCTCCTACCGTTTTTCCAAAATGTAAAAGGAATCTGAAGAGAGGAACTTTAACTGAAGAACCAGAGAATGACAAAACCAAGGAGTAGAAATCAAACGAGTTAAAGAGTACCCCCACCCCAGTCAGAGCTGGGTTTCTGATTCCCTGGGCAAGGCAAGCCAAAGGAGAAACCCTAATGTGGACAAAGCTTCCAGGCTCATGTTTAGGGCCTTCTCTCCCCTTACACTGTTTTGTCCAGTAACTGTGCTTACTTGTTTCTTTACAAAGGCTTTCTGGCTATAACAAGTCAAAGAAATGCAGCTCTAATAAGAAAATGTTAGGCAAATGACATAGTAGTGGGAGAGAATTTTTGAACAAGGCACCCCATGATCCCCAAATGTTCTTTCAAGGACAGTCTCTTTACTCTGCATACAAATCATCTTGAAGAGAAAATGAAAGGTAGAATTCAGGCAAAAAACAAATATTTTTAAAAACAAGTTGTTAGTAATGTTTCTAACTTAATTGCTTAATCTCTGACATTTTGGGTGAAGGGGTAGTAGATTTTGTATTTCAGTCTATGGGCATGAAGGCACACACCCAAACCACAAAGAGTAAACAATAAAATGCACCTGGGATTTGATCACATGTTGTATTGAAATCATATGTATTAAATATAAATCTGTACCCCACAAAAATGTATAATTAATACATTTCACTAAAATTTTTAAAAATAAAGCAATAAATGCATTAAATAAAGGTTGGAAAGCTACACAGGGGGAAGTGAGGAACTGGGGAGGAGAAAGAAAGAGTATGAATGGGGACTTTTTCTTCTTACTTGATATAATTCTTATTTGAATTTTTTATAAAAAGCATGTTCTTATGTATAACTTTTGAAATTTTTTAAAGGGTCATCTAAAATAATATTATCTGTGATTTATTTACCCATCTAGGTAGGAATCCATGTTCCCTACTTGGTCACTGTTCAGTCAGCCCGCAGACTAGATCTCTTGGGGCACCAGTTCCCAGACCAGGCACTGCAGGGCTTCAAAGATAATCGTACTAATAGCAAACATTTATGGAATGCTGTCTGTGTGCCAGGCACTGTCTCAAGAACTTTATCATAACTATCTCATTCGATCCTCACTCAGTTATGTCAGTACTAGAGTTATGCTCATTCCTCAAATGAGGAATTATGGAATGCTGTCTGTGTGCCAGGCACTGTCTCAAGAACTTTATCATAACTATCTCATTCAATCCTCACTCAGTTATGTCAGTACTAGAGTTATGCTCATTCCTCAAATGAGGATCACCCAAAATATCCTATTGTTTCTTGGAATCGGCCACTTTTCTCTATTCCTACTATTTCCACTTTAGTCCAAAGTGCCTGGAATTACCTGGCTTACCTGAAATAGCCCAGGTGCTCTTCCTGCTTCCACTCTTGCCCCTACAGCTGTTCTCCTCACAGCAGCTAGAATGATTTTTTTAACTTTTTTTTTTAACTCTTTTATAGCTTCTGGCTACTCTTTGAATAAAATTTAAACTCCTTATCAGGACCTTATAAGATCCCCCATGACCCAATCCCTACCTGCCTCTTCTTCCTCATCTTCAACTCTCCCTTCCTTGCTCACTAGTCTCCAGCTACTAGAGTTCCTTCCTGTACCTGGAGCATGCCAAGTCTGCTCCTGCCTCAGGGCCTTTGCACTTGTTTCCAGTGCTTGGGATGCTCTTCTTCACCTTCCCATAGCTGACTCTACTTCCTTAAACAACATCCTGTCAAAGAGGCCTTTTCTCATCCCACACCCATCACTCTCAATCACATTACCCCACTCCATTTTCTTCAGGCTCTTTATTAATTTGCTCATTGTCTTTATTTCCTTAGCAGAGCTCTCTGAACCTTTTCTGGTTCTGAATACTGCCTGATTCATGAATAGTTCTTTGCTCAAATAAACCCTGCAAATTTAAATTGTTGAAAACTTTCCTTTTAACAGACCAAAGCCATCCAGCTGTACAATGGAGTTTGGTAAGATGAACTTCCACCCCTGGAAGTGTTCGCAGAAATGTAAATATCTGTCAGCCTGTCACAAAAGGCCTAAGGTGAAAATTTAGACAGCTCAACCTCTACGAGCCCTTAATCTGGAAATAATATTATTCCATAGAATAACTGGGTTTCCACAGTAACTCAGGTACTCTGGAAAGTTAAGTGTAGCCACAAAAAGAAGTTCCACTAGAACTGGTTTTGTTCCTGTGACTACATTGTCAATTCTTTAAAGACAAAGATAGAGTCTCATCCTCTTTGCTATCCTAGTCAGGGTCCTCACTCTTCCTGGAGCCACCCATAACCTTTAAGAGACAAATCTAATGACATTCTCCCTATTCTCATCTTGCTTTACCTGTTGGCAGTGGTAGACACTTCCTCCCTAAAACACTTTTCTCTCTTGGTTCCCATAACCACACTTGTCCATCTCCCCCTACTGCACTGGCTGCTCTTTCTCCACCTCTTTTGCTGGATCCTGCTCTTCTTCTCAACCTCTGTATTGCCGTGACCTGGGACATGGTCTGGACCAGCCTCCCTTGGATCTATACTCGCTGCGGCGATCAGCTGGTCCAGTCCCTGGTCTTCAATACCATCTATATGCAGATGATACCCAGATTTCTATCTCCAGCTCTGATTTATCTGACATCAGTGTTTTGATGTCCGACAGGTATCTGAAACTAACCACATTCCAATAGAACCCTTAATTCCCATCCCCTAAAACTCTGCTTTCCCATCTCAGTAGATTGTTCAGTACAAAAACCTTTCCCTCAGTCCGCACATCTAATCCACCCAAAATATCCTATTGTTTCTTGGAATCGGCCACTTTTCTCTATTCCTACTATTTCCACTTTAGTCCAAAGTGCCTGGAATTACCTGGCTTACCTGAAATAGCCCAGGTGCTCTTCCTGCTTCCACTCTTGCCCCTACAGCTGTTCTCCTCACAGCAGCTAGAATGATTTTTTTAACTTTTTTTTTAACTCTTTTATAGCTTCTGGCTACTCTTTGAATAAAATTTAAACTCCTTATCAGGACCTTATAAGATCCCCCATGACCCAATCCCTACCTGCCTCTTCTTCCTCATCTTCAACTCTCCCTTCCTTGCTCACTAGTCTCCAGCTACTAGAGTTCCTTCCCGTACCTGGAGCATGCCAAGTCTGCTCCTGCCTCAGGGCCTTTGCACTTGTTTCCAGTGCTTGGGATGCTCTTCTTCACCTTCCCATAGCTGACTCTACTTCCTTAAACAACATCCTGTCAAAGAGGCCTTTTCTCATCCCACACCCATCACTCTCAATCACATTACCCCACTTCATTTTCTTCAGGCTCTTTATTAATTTGCTCATTGTCTTTATTTCTACTGGAAAGTAAGCTCTAAGAGAGCAGGGACTTGTTCACCAGTACCCCAGTTCCTAGAACAGTACCTGGCACATAGCAGGTGCTCAATGAATATTTGTCAACAAAATGAAATATAAGTATTGAAGAAACATTTTTGGTTAACTGACTCTAGTGATGATTTTTTGCCACAACTGGAGCTATAGGTGTTAAAAGCATTGATCTCTCTCTCTCTCTCTCTGCTGTGCTTTTTCTGCCATGTGAGATCCCTGCATTGCTGTAAAGCCACGCTCACCAGATGTGCTCCCTGGACTTTGGACTTTCAGCCTCTGAAACTTCAGCCTGGAGCTGCAAACTTGCCATGAGACTCATACTATCCAGACTGTGAGAAACCAAGGAAGACATCAATAAAGCTATGCTGATTCCATCCTGAAGCAAATCAAAGTCCTGCAGGACCCTGGAATAACTTCAGAGTTGAGGGCAGAAGCCAAAGAGAGCCTTGGTGAGAATTCACACCTGGCCCCTTACACATCCTCCCCCCTCCTGCTTTTTACTTCCCACATTCCAGTCCCTCAATCTCCTCTTTAAAAACTCCTCAGTAAATCTGAGTCTTTGAGATGGTTTTAGTCCGGACATCTCCTTCAGGTTTACAGGGGAGATGGGTTAACCTAACATCTCTCTCAGGTTACTGGTATTTATGAATAAAGCTGACTTCCTTCTTCACACACACACACACAAAAGTATCGATCTCTATTATAAACAAGTGATTAACAGAGTCCTGAGTTGCCCAAGTTGCCCTAACAAGTTTACATTGGATCTGTGACTTGTTAGTGGTGCTGGAAGAGTTCGCAACCAATAACTCTTGGCTCGACAACTTTTGTTTTACATTCCAAATTTCTTAATGTAAGAAACAGAGTTTAAATAATGAGTTGGGGGTGGGACTTCTGGCCAAGATGGTGGAATAGTTGGTCCCCAGCATCACTCTCTTCCACAAATCAACCAATTTACAACTATTAAAAAAACAATGACAGCTGAGCTGGGGCTGCTAGAGCTCAGGGGAAGAGGAGCAGAGACGTACAGAGTCCATGAAGGCAGGAGAAGCCATGATGAGAGAAAGGAAGGATCACTCCCATCATTTCAAGCCCCAGCCACCTGAAGGCTCGAGCTGGTGAGCACACAGAGCAAGAGCTGGCAAAAGCTACATCTGTGTCCTTCGGAAGTTGCTTAGAGGTGGCAGGGGAGAAGAGGGCCTTGGTGGCCCTCTGGCCAGCAAGACCACAAACAGGGTTCCCATGGACCCACATAGGAGCGAGGAGCCAGAACAACAGAAAAAATGAGCCACTCAGAGGCTGATGAGTCATCACAAGGGACCAGTGCACCACTTGTCCTATGGGGAGTATTTGGAGTACAGGTGGTGGGGGAAATGGGCCCACCAGAGGAACACTGGGCACAGCATGGACAGCTGATCTGCCCTCCAGTCAGCACAGGATCACTGAGTGGAGACTGATCAGAAATATAGAACAGCAGGGGGTATAATTTGCTGAAAAGACACAGGCCCAGACCAGAGTTTTCACAGAACCCAGGTGTAGCAGACCTCACAAGACCCGGAAGTACATACAAAATCAACCCTGAAAGCTGAGCTGCATAAAAAGCCTTCCCCAGACCATCAGCAGCAATGAAGCAACTTAGCTCAAATACAGGGCTCAAGTGCTGGTCCCCACAGGAAGTTCCTCCATTTTAGAAGTAAGAAAACAAATTAGTTCCAGTGTAGAGTTTAAGTGGTGGGAACAGCAAATAATCCAACACAGAACTGAAAGAAAAAACAAAATACCCACAGACCAGAGACAAAGTTTGATATTAACTAGCAAAGATCTAACACCACCAAAGAACACCTATAAAACCTAGAAGGACTGGAAGCCCCCTGGACTCCCAAACCAGGGAGAAGGGAGGGCCAAGGGCCTCTGTCATGTCCCCCAACATCCACAAACAGCCCAGCAATGACCACCAAGCCACCACTAGTAACACCTTGGGCCCCTGAGCCAGGGCAGTAGGGGGCTGATGGCTTCAGTCATGCCCCCACTGACATCTTCAACCAGCCCAGCGATGACCACCGAGCTGCCACAGAAAGCACCCTGGGTCCTGAGCCAGGGCAGTGGGAGACCAAGGGCTTCAGCCACATACCCCCGACATCTGCAGCCAGCCCAGCAATGACCACTGAGCTGCTGCTAGGGCAGTGGGGGGTCAAGGCTTCAGCCACACACCCCTGACATCTGTATCCAGCCCAGCAATAAACCAGCCACCACTGGAAACCCCCTGGTCTCCCCTGACAGAAGGAGAGGGGATCAGGGGCTTCAGTCACACTCCCCCTCCTTCACCCTCAGGATTTCCCCTCCTCCTCCCTTCTCTCCCTCCCCACCAACTGCTCTGCAACAACACCTTAGAATGAGGCATGGAGCTGGGGGAAGCCTAACCCAGCTACAACCAAGTAAAGAGCACACCAAAAACACCATTTTCACATGGGTAGCCCTCCATAGCCATGGCAATTGCGATGGCTGCTGCAAAAGCAGCTAGTCTCTATAATAGCAGTCATAGCCACCATGCGGATGGCACGCCAGACTCCCAACTGCATTGACACAGGGGAGGCACCAGCAGAGACCACAAAAAAAAAAAAAAAAGGAAAAGGTTCTCTCTCACCACAAAGCACTCTCCAGAGTAATAAAAGAAGCATCTGATTTACGATAGTAAGGGAGGACTTGATCTGTCTCAGTACTGGACAGGTCATCTAGGCAACAAACCAACAGAGGAACAGTTAATCTATCAGATGCAGAGAACAAATCTATGGTTACTAGAGGGACGAGAGGGAGGGGGAAGGGGGAAGGGGGAAGAGTGGAGAGGGAGAGGGAGGGGGAAGGGGAGAGATTGGATAAGGGGCATAAAGAATAAGTATGATTTGTAACAATGAATATGCTAATAAATAAAAATAAGATGAATTGGCGTGTTTCTTCCAAGACCCCATAGTATGCTCATGTGAAATGAAAAGACATCAAGGCAGATAGACTGCTAAGAGTGCCTGTTCAGATCAAGACATGAACTATCCCATTTATATTGTCAGATATGTGTCATGTTTCCCTAGGGAACTATCCAAAAGTAATGTTCTGAGCCACTTTCAATTTCATTCTAAAAATTCCCACATGGACATTCTCCACAATTTCTAGTGAGTTGGTAGTTCCATTGCAAGCACATTTTCAGAAATGTCCATTATTTTTAGATATTAAAGCAAATCTCACAAGGGGGATTAAGGATTAGGTGTTATCAATGTAAAGAGAAAATAATCATTCTTAATCATGACTGCATTATATGAAAAAATGACTTCCTTTCATTGGATTTTGGTTTAAACCATTATACTGAAATTGGCTTCTGAAAAGTTGTCTCAGGTAACTTATTTATAGTCATGATGTGGAAAAACACAATTTGCCATCAGTATCCTATTATTTCTGCACTGCTCAGTTATTTGTGACCTGAATAAATAAGGCCTGGGGGCTTAATAGGATGAGAATGCTGCTAAGATATGTAGAAGCAAAGACAAAACCTCTCATCTATTCTCTCCAAGAAGATGAACTTGATGAGATGGAGACTCAAGTCATGACCCTCTCAAAAGCTTGGCTGTATGCTCAGAGCCTTTCCATGCACAGCCCTTCTCCAAAGGGACACACGGGGCGAAGTAATGGGGCTGCCTTAAGTAAGGTGATTCAGGGGGAAAATCTTTTTGTTGTTACAGGCATCTGAATAGCTGCAGAAAACCTGTTTCAAGACTGAATTATCTGGATCGTTGTTCATCATCGCGCGCGCGCGTGCGGTCACACGCCTGTGGACCTCTGTGTGCAAAGGAGGACATCTGTTTCTCAGGGTGTGTCAGAGATGTATAATTCTTATCAACTTCTTTCTAGGATTTACTCGTATTCAAATGTTTGGCTTTCTCATCTTCCAAACATCTGAGCCATACTAAATTAATGGAAGAAAATGGTAATTGTTCTCTAGGGGAACAAAACAGAATGCGTTAAGAATACATTAAGAAATCATTGGAAACCCTGTTATCTATTATCAACATCCTACTCTAAAATTGGAGAAATAAGATCACAGGAGTTAAATTTATATTCCCACTTAAAACAAAGGCATTTTTGCCTCCTCATCTAAACTGTAAACTCTTCTGTCTGTAACAGGTTGTGTCATATCTCTGGATCTTAACCTAGTGCCCTACAATCTGAAGGTGCCAAAATACGTGTTTTCTGATGATGATAATGAATTAACTCCTCCTAATTCCTACAAGTAAATATATTCCATATATTTAACCATTAGATCCAGGTTTCTTGAAACATGCTCCACAAAAGGTACTAAGTCTCGCAATACTGATGGTGTTCTATTAAAAACTGGTGGAGAAGGGTTCTTTAGTCAAATAAGATTGAGAAACCTAAGTTTACAAAGTTAAGTAAATTTCATTGCCACAGAATTTAAGAAATTTTAAAACATTTTTGTGCATTGTGAAACTTTAAGAGAGGGTTAAAGTTTACAACATTTCACAAAATTGTTCAATTAGAAAAACTTATGAAACCTTGAAGGGCACCAGTGACTTGGAGAACAAAGTTTAGGAATGCTACGTGAGATGAATGTTGAATGATCACCCAGGGTACAGAAGAGTAGTGTCCACTGAAACACATCCTTTCTCTCAGCCTAGGTTATTTTTCGTCTGCAAACAGATGATGAAAACACCTACCTCATAGGGTTGTCATGTGATTGAAATGAGATCAAAAATATAAAATGTAAAGGCTAGCACAAATAGGGCCAAAACTAATGCTCCTTCTCTGTCCATAAAGGCAGTACTGCAGGGAAAATGAAATTGTCCTGAATTTTACTGAACCTATACACACCTTTGTGTACGTTTATACATTTGGGAACAGAACTGTGGCATGTGACAAATCATTGTCTGGTTCAGGAGCCAAGTCAGTCCAGCCATGGCCATATCCCACCTCACCTGGGATTTTTACTTCCTTAACTTGGTAAATCTCCACCCACCACTGCCCTTTTTAGTTAGACCTATGATTACTCACACACAGTCTCACACACTTGCAAAGACCCAAGCATTCAAGCATAAACCAGAAGCACAGAGTTTCCAATTGCCAAAAGTACTTTCTTAGCCAAAGATGTTGGGCAAAAGAAGTACATCATTTATGTCAACGCAAATTCTGAACAGCACACTAGAACTGCATTTAATTTCTAATCTGTTTTAGCAATGCTGCATGGCAAAGTTGATTAAAATAAATATTTAAATAAAATCCAAGTTGCACAAAGCATTAACAAAAATATTGGGGCCTTTTGTGACTCAAATCTCATCAGTGATACATTGGCGCCCTCTGCTGCTCGCTAGGTTTTCCAATCCCCTCAAATTTTCAGTTCTGCTTTTTCTTTTTCTTTTTTCTCTTTTAAAAACGTTGTAGTGTTTTGGTTTTGGTTCCGTTTTTTACACACAAATTAATTAAATTTTTAGTATAATGGTATTCAGAATGCATGGAATTATTTAAAATTATTATTTCTTGTGTTCCAATCTCAACTCAAAGAGGTTTCCTGGTCAAAAACACTTAGATTTTCTATTAAGCTGCAATCATGGAGTATATGTTATTGCTCTTTAAATTGTAAAATAACTCATAAAATGCAATTTATGTAGGTATCCTGTTAGCATATCATCTGGATTCCAATTTTTATAATGTATAGATATAATTTACTCCTCATCTTATATGGCCTATTTTTTAGGGTTGCCAGACTAGCAAATAAAAATATGTCCCATGTATTTGCATGGAACCTAATTATACTAAATACTAAATAAATATGCTAAAAAATACTAAATTATTGACTAAAAATTTATTAATTGTTTATCTGAAATCCAAATTTACCTGGGTTTCCTATATTTTATCCGGTAAAATATCTATTTTCTTGTGTGCGCTGAATTTCATAATTGAAATTCTTTTCTCTTATGATATTCAGACTGTTTATCTTACCATAATAATAAATAAAAGCAAAACATCTTTCTCTGTTTTCTATTTCTTTCTTCACAATTTGTGAGACAAGATAGGTTTTAACATATCAAAGCTTAAAGCAAAAATTGAATTAGCACAGTCAGCTGGGCATGAGATTAAAAACATTTGCTCTTAAAAGAAAATTTATTTAATTAATGAATGCATTGAATGAGAAAAATCCTGAATTCCTTGACATTTTTTATGCAGCAACAAAGACTATATAAAAAGTCTTGCTTTGTTTTAAGGATAGTAAGTTTTCAAAAGCCCCCAGATGCAACATTATCCTAAGGCAGTGAGTCTCAAACCTTCTAGGCTGAACACCTGTGGAACTTTTAAAACTCAAGGATGCCCAAGCCCCACCTGCAGAGTTGGAACTCAAAGAAACATTGTGCTTAAAAGTGAACCCCTGTGATTTTGATATGCAGCCTAAGTGGCAAACTACTGTCCTCGGGCCATCAAGTCCCTTTGGGAAGTGCCTCTCAATTTTGATGAATAGGTGGATCAACACAGACTGATTTAGTAGAATCAGGGCATTTCTAACTAGTCTCTAGTTGATGCTGTTGATGCTGGGCCAAGGACTACACTTTGAGGAGCAAGATTTTAAGAGAAACCAAAAAAGGAAGGTAATTTGTTTCAATAATGGAATTACATGATGTCTGAGTGAACTGAAAACGCACATTACTTACAAGCACTCTACTGACATAATGTAATGGTAACTGCCATAGGAACAAAACATGAGAGCAGGAATGAAAGAAAAACTTTTCTTTGTTCTGCAGTGGGTTTACTGTATCATCTTCAGTTACTTTACTGTTTTCTGTCATAGTATCTCTCACTGGCAAAAAGGAGTTAATCTTTGCTTCCTGAATACTTGTTCAGAAATAGTATTAGAATTTGCATTAGATCATTTTATATGCAGCATCTCAAATAAGCAGTAACTTAAA
>NW_007726687.1:204094-233259 GCF_000696425.1 Galeopterus variegatus | reverse complement strand
TTCACAGTTCATTTCCATCAGATTTTTTTTTTTTTTTTTTTTTTTTAGCCATTTTGGTCTGTTGGGGTTTAAAGTAGCAATATGCAGATTGTTCAACCATGTGAAGCTGATCAAATCAACCCTTGAAAGTGTAATTGGTAAATCTCCTCATGTGCTTTTGAAAAATTAATCAAGACAGGTTTGGTGAACCTTAGTCTCTTTAGGAGAAATGACTTGGTTCCCAATATATTGTCATAAAGGAAAACTCCAGCTGCAAATCCCAAGGTGACCCATTTATCTCGCTTGAGTGGAGAATAATGACTTCTTAAGCACAGCAAATAATTCTTCTAGTTTAAAATCAATTTAGTTAATACAATTAAATGAAACTATTTGATCTTTCAGGTCCAGAAACCATCAATTTGACTCATGCAGTAACATTTTAATATGGAAACAGCCACCATAATCTTCCAATGCCTTCTAACAATGTTTTATAGGGACATGTTGTAGAAAGCGGTGCATACAGTTGTCTTTAAAATCTCTCCAGAATTAGTCATAAAAATTGGTATTGAAATATTTCTCCTTAAGCACTCGTATTTCATCTCAAAGCCAATGCTTTTATAAGGTCTTTTGCAGGTACTCACCAGAGAAACAGAGGAGTTACAAACTGTGTATCAAGTTCCACTGAATAGCTGATCTCCCCTCCCCACCTCTTCAAATTGCAAGACCTCTTGGAGCACACAGTATGGTCAGTGTCAGAGACCTATGCTCAGTTCTCATTTTAATGAATCGCTCGGTGGTATTCAGCACTGGCAACCACCCCCTCTCTTCTTGGAACTCTCTTCCCTGTTTTTCCTACAGGATATCACTCCTCCTTTTTGCCTCTTTGACCACGTTTTTTCCATTTCTTCCTTCTCTGACAAAATCTTAAATGCTGGTACTCTCCAGTTTCTAATCCTTGGCCCTCTTTCATTACTGGTATATTCATTTTCCCTTCATTCCTATGGCCTCACCTATCACCTACACAGTGATGACTCCATCTATAACTCCAGGGCTGGCCTCTCCTCCAAGCCTTGACCCGTGCTCTCCAATACAGTAGCTACTAGCCTCATGTGGCTAAAATTCCATTCCTCAGTCAAACTAGCCACATTTCAATACTCAACAACCATGTGTGGCTTTTGCATACTATGTTGGACAGTTCAGATAAAGAACATTTCCCTCATCACAAAAAGTTCTATTGCACAGTACCACCTAACAATAGCTAATACTTATATAGCATTTACTATGTGTCAGTCACTGTTGTTTATATATGTGTGTGTATGCATATATATGTATACATATAATGTATATACTAATATTAATATATTATTATACTATACATAATATATATTCATGTATTTGTACTAATATAGGACTCCACTGTGTGTCTGTATCATACAGTATACTCTATTCATATGAATATTGTGGAAAATAGCCTATCTCACCTTCTTTCTGTTGTCATTCTTTTATGTTACAAAAAAAGAATTGATGTGTAAATGAACTGAAATAGAGATACCACATATTTAGGAAATGAAATAATGATTTATAATTTTGATAAAGAGATAGAGGAATAGAGAACAATTGTAACTGAGATATTCAAGAGAATGAAAATAATTTGCAAATTAATCTTTTATTGTCTCTTTTTCATTCCAGTAATACAATGAACTAGATTCTATTCGACTTCATTACCTTTGCAATATGATGCAGCATATAGTTTTACATAAATTGAAACAAACACGGAATAGCCAATATCCAATGAATGAAAGAAATTTTGTCTGAAGGACTGTTCTCATACCTCCATTTGAATCTTTACTTGTGGCTTTTTTAGGCTTTCAATGTATTTATACACATAGTCATTTTGTGTATAGCATTGGAGTAGTAAAAAGGCTTCGAAAACAAAAAAATTTAAACTGTTTTATGAGGAGATTGTGATGTCATCTTAAAGCATTTTTGATACTGTCTAAACTCATTAGCATTTATTTCAAGGATTTAAAAATTACCAAGGTTTATGTACGCACATATAGAGAGTGTATGTATAGAGAAACAGCATATATAGAGAACACATATATGAGGAGTCTTCAAAAAGTTAATGGAAAGATGAAAAGATTATCTTTTAATTCCACTTTTCCACAAACATTTTGAAGTACATGCATGTAAAGAACACATATTGCCGGGGCCGGCCCAGTGGCGCACTCAGTAAAGTGCGGCGCTTGGGAGCGCGGCGGCGCTCCTGCCAAGGGTTCGGATCCCATATAGAGACTGGTCCGCTCACTGGCTGAGTGTGGTGTGGGCGCAACACTGAGGGTTGCAATCCTGTTGCCGGTCGCGGTACGGCCACGACACCGAGGGTTGCGATTCCATTACCGGTCACGAAAAAAAGACAAAAAGGAAAAAAAAGAACACATATTGCCTATCCTGACCTGACCATCACACATTGTACACAACTGTGGAAAGTCAACCTTGTACCCCCCATATACGTATAATAAATTATCTTTTTTAAAAAAGAGAGACAACATATTGTCGTATATACATATGCTCCCTCTATGTATATGCATATGCTGTTCATATATATATGGTCTCTATATGTATATTCTCTGTATACAAGAGTACTTCAAAAAGTTAGTGGAAAAATAGAATTAAAAAATAGTACAAATCTTCATGAACTTTTTGAAGATTCCTCAAATATGTTTTATATATATATAAGTTCTCTATATGTATACATATGTTCTCTATATGTGTGTGTTCTCTCTACAGATATATGTGCTCTCTATGTAGACATGTTTTCTCTACATACATGTGCTCTTGGCATGTGTGTGTGCAGTATTATAAACTGCCTAGATGCTATTTGAAGTTTCTTATTTCTAGCCATCTACCTGGTTTCCTACAGACACTTGAAAATTATCACATTCAAAAATGATAATAATAACCTTATCTTCCGCCTCCCTCACCCCTAAACAACCCATCCTGTGCTCCTTGTTTCAGTTAATGCCCTGTCATCCACCCCAGCTACTACCCTCCAAGTTACGCATGTCCCTTCCCTCACCACCACAGTAAAGCCATCACCATCTCTGGTCAGGGAAGTTTCTAAGCAAGGTTGTTGGTTAATGAAATTGTTCATATGTACAGGATGAAGTAAGGAAAACTGGTACCCAGGGAGTAACTAACAGGCTATGTGTGGTTTTGTAACATTGTTGCCCATGAGTTAGCTTCCCATGGCCATTGTAACAAATTACCACCAAGTGGATGAAGACAACACGAATTTATTATCTTACTGTTCCGGAGAGAGAAGTCCAAAATGAGTCATAGGTGCTAAAGTCAAGATGTAGGCAGTGCTGTGTTTCTTCTGGAGGCTCTATTTCCTTATCTTATCCAGTTTCTAGGGGTTGCCTACATTCGTTGGCTCCTGGCCTCTTTCTCCTTCTTCAAAGATGCTTCCATCTGCGACCTCTACTTCTGTCCTCCCATCTGTCCTTCAGCCTTTGACCTTCTTGCCTCCCTCTTATTTTGATCACATTGAGCCCACCTGGATAATACTCCCATCTCAAGATCTTCAATGTCATCACGTCAAAGTCTCTTTCGCCATGTAAAGTAATACATTCACAGGTCCCAGGGATTAGGATACAGACATCTTCATGGGGAATCATTATTCAGCCTAGCAGACCTAATGATTCTGTAATGCTGAGCTGATACTCAAATGTTAGGGGAAAGTAATGGCAAACTAACCCTCCTTCAAATAGCAATTATAAAATCTGGGCAAAATATAAATAAAATAATTTAGAGGCACAGGAGAGTGATCAAAAGTAGAAACAAACTGGAGCGTATCTCAAAAGTCATGAACTGCCTCTAGTAAGATTTGAGTGAGGGTCTGCAGCTTTTCACCTTAGGCCACTCTCTTTAGCACAGCTGAGGATGACAGAAAGCCACAGCCTTATTGGTTTTCTGCATCAGAGGAGAGAAATAGGGCTGGAAATGTAGCTGGATTGTTAACTGAAAATCTTGTAAGAAAAGGCGCAGCAGGAAGGGTGAACACCAAAAACCTGTGAATAAACCCTACCCAAACCCTTGGCTAACTGCTAAGCTACACATGCACTAGGGAAACCCCAGGGGAACAGATGAAAAACAGCAACTAAAAGCTGAAATGACTGAGTTCAGTTGCTGCCCAATCCAGAGGAGACCATATCTGGAGTACAGATAAATTAACTGCCTGCTAGAACAAAAATTAACACTCTTCAGAACAACAGAACAGAATCTGGGGACTCTATAAGACATAACTCATAATGTCCATCTTTTTAAACACAACTAAAAAGCACTAGACATGCAAAGGAACAGTAAATATAATACAAACTCAAGAGAATAAGAAATCAATAAAAGCAAATCTTAATATGACCCAGATGTTGAAACTAGCAGACTACAAGTATAATAGGTTCAAAGACTTAAAGAAAAATATGCCAGAGAGTTCTCATGAGTTCTCCCAGAAGCCACCGCTCTTCCTCTTCCCATAAGCAGTCTAAGGTGATCTGTGAAAATGGTTTGCTATTCTCTTGACCCAGAAAACCCCACAAAATCATACAAATTAAGAGGTTCAAATCTTCGTGTTCACTTTAAGAACACCCATGAAACTGCCCAGGCCATCAAGGGTATGCATATCCTAAAAGCTACCAAGTATCTGAAACATGTCACCTTCCAGAAGCAATGCATACCATTCAGGCATTACAATGGTGGAGTTTGTAGGTGTTTTCAGCCAGTGAGACTGGACATTGTGTTAGTGGCCCAAAAAGAGTCCTGAATTTTTGCTGCACATGTTTCAAAATGCAGAGAGTAATGCTGAACTTAAGGGTTTAGATGTACATTCTCTGGTCATTGAGCATATCCAGGTGAACAAAGCACCCAAGATGCACCACTGTACTTACAGGGTTCATGGTCGGATTAACCCTTCCATGAACTCCCCCTGCCACATCAAGATGATCCTTACTAAAAAAGAACAAATTGTTCCTAAACCAGAAGAGGAGTTTGCACAGAAGAAAAAGATACCTCATAAGAAACTGAAGAAACAAAAACTTATGGCACAAGAATATATTCAGCATAAAATAAATGCAAATAACTGTAATAGATATATGCTAATAATGAATAAACAGATGGAAATTCTCAGCAGAAAATCAAAAACTGTAAGAAAAGAACCAAATGGAAATTCTAGAATTGAAAAGTATAACTGAAAAGAAAAGTTCACTATATGGGCTTAACAAAAGATTGGAGTAGGTGAAAGAGTCAGTAAGTTGAAGGCAGCTCAGTAGAAATTATCCAATTTGAAAAATAGAGAGTAAATATTGAAGAAAAATAAATGGAGCCTCAGACACCTGTTTGATAATAAGAAGGAGTAAACATATGTAAAATTTGAGTTCCAGAAGGAGAGGAGAGAGAAAATAGGATAGAAATGCCCAGAAAAGAAATAATTTTTAAAATTACCCAAATTTGTTGACAAATTATAAATATATCATTCCAAAAAGCTTAAACTCGAAGCAAAATAATACAAAAGGAAAAAGAAGGTGGGGTGGGCATAGATATATCATAGTCAAATAACTGAAATAGAAAATTTTGAAAGGAATCAGTGGGGGGGAATAGCATATTACTCACAAGGAAGGATTTTAATAATGGCTAACTTCTCATCAGAAAAAAAAATGGAAGCCATAAGAAAGACATCTTAAAGTCTTGAAAGAAAATAAAAAACCTCCAACTCAGATTTCTACATCCAGTGAAATGACCCTTCAAAAATGAAGGCAAATAAACCATTTTCAAGTAAATAAAAACTGAGAAAATTCACTAGCAGATATGCACAAAAGAAATCCTAAAGAAAATTGTATAAGCTAAAGGGAAATAATAGCAGATGGTAACACAGGCTACAGGAAGGAAGGAAGAGCACCAGAAATAGCAAAAATGTGTGTAAATATAAAATACTATTTTTTCTTATCTTTATTTAAAAGTCATGTGACTGTTTAAAGCAAAAAGTACAACGCTGTATTTTGGTACTTATAACATACTTACATATAATATACATGACAACAATAGCACAAAGGACCTGAGAATAAGGTAAATAGAACTATATTGTTTCAAGTTTTCTATACTTTTCATGCAGTAGTACAGTATTAACTCCAACAGATTATAAAAGCTTGAAGATGCATACTGTAATCCCTACATCAACCTCTAAAAATAATAGTAAAATAAGTAAAGCTAAAAGGCCAGTAGAGGATTTAAAATGAAATATTAAAAATATTTTATTAATCCAAAAGTTGGCAGGAAAGGAGGAGAGAAATAAAAATAAATGAGACAAATAGAAAAATTGTAGCTCTAAGTCTAACCATATCAACAATTATTTAAGCATGTGGGTTGATTTCTGGGTTCTCTATTCTGTCTGAGTGTCTGTTTTTATACCAGTGCCGTGTTGTTTTGATTACTACAGCTTTGTAGTGTAGTCTGAAGACAGGGAGTGCTGTGCCTCCACCTTTATTGTTTTTTGCTCAGGATTGCTTTGGCTATTCGGGATCTTTTGTTGTTCCATATGAATGTTAGGATTGTTTTTTCTATTTCTGTGAAGAATGTCATTGGTATTTTGATGGGGATTGCATTGAACCTGTAGATCGCTTTGGGTAGTATGGACATTTTCACAATGTTAACTCTTCCAATCCAAGAACATAGAGTGTCTTTTCATCTTTTTGTGTCCTCTTTAATTTCTGTCAGCAGTGATTTGTAGTTCTCATTGCTCTTCCAATCCAAGAACATAGAATGTCTTTTCATCTTTTTGTGTCCTCTTTAATTTCTGTCAGCAGTGATTTGTAGTTCTCATTGTAGATATCTTTCATCACCTTGATTAAACTGATTCCTAGGTACTTCATTTTTTTGATGACTATATTAAATAGGCTTGATTTCTTGATTTCTTTTTCTGCTGGTTTGTTATTGGAGTACAAAATGCTATTGACTTGGGGGTATTGATTTTGTATCCTGCAATTTTACTGAAATCATTTATCAACTCTAAGAGCTTTTTTTGTTGTTGTTTGGGGGGGGGTGTAGAGTCTTTAGGTTTGTCTATACATAGAATCATGTCATCTGTGAACAAGAACAGTTTGACTTCAACTTTTCCAATCTGGATGCCCTTTATTTCTTTCTCTTGCCTGATTGCTCTGGCTAATACTTCCAATACTATGTTAAATAGGAGTGGTGATAGAGGGCATCCTTGTCTTGTTCTTGTCCTTTCTTGTTCCATCTTGTCTTGCTCAATCCCATTCAGGATGATATTGGCAGTGGGTTTGTTACATATGGCTTTTATTGTGTTGAGATACTTTCCTTCTATACCCAGTTTGCTAAGAGTCTTTATCAAGAAGTCATGTTGAATTTTCTCAAATGCTTTTTCTGCCTCTATTGAAGTAATCAGATGGTTTTTGTCCATGATTTGGTTGATGTGGTATATCACATTTATTGACTTGCATATGTTGAACCATGCTTGCATCTCTGGGATGAATCCTACTTGATCATGGTATATATATTTTTTGATGTGTTGCTGTATCTGATTTCTCATATTTCATTGAGGATTTTTGCATCTACATTCATCAAAGTATTGGCCTGTAGTTTTCTTTTTTGTTGTATCTTTGCCTGGCTTTGGTATCAGGGAAATGATGGCCTCATAGAATGAGTTTGGGAGAATGGCCTCTGTTTCAATTTTTTGGAATAGTGTGAAGAGAATAGGTATTAATTCCTCTTTAAAGGTTTGATAGAATTCAGCAATAAAGCCATCTGGTCCTAAGCTTTTCTTTGTTGGGAGACTGTTGATTATTGCTTCAATCTCATTGCTTGTTATTGGTCTGTTCAGATTTTCTGTGTCTTCTTGTTTCAGCCTTGGTAATTTTTAGGTGTTCGGAAATTTATCCATTTCCTCTAGGTTTTCAAATTTATTGGCATATAGTTATTTGTAATGGTCTCTAATGATTCTTTGTATTTCTGTGGTATCAGTTGTAATATCTCCTCTTTCATTTCTGAGTTTTGTTATTTGGATCTTCTCTCTTCTTTTTATAGATAGTCATGCTAATGGTTTGTCTATTTTGATAATATTCTCAAATATCAACCCACATACTTACAGCCAACTGATCTTTGACAAAGACAACAAGAACATACACTGGGGAAAAGACTGCCTCTTCAATAAATGGTGCTGAAGAAACTGGAAATCCATATGCAGAAAAATGAAACTAGACCTGTACCTCTCACCATATGCCAAAGTCAACTCATAATGGATTAAATCATTAAATATGAGACCTGAAACTATAAAACTCATAAAAGGAAACATAGGAGTAAACTGCAGAATATAGGACTTGGGAAAGACTTTATGAATAGGACTCCAAAAGCACAGGCAACAAAAGAAAAAATAAACAAATGGGATTATATCAAACTAAAAAGCTTCTGCACAGCAAAAAGAACAAGTAACAGAATGAAAAGACAACCCACAGAATGGGAGAAAAATATTTGCAAACTATGCATCTGACAAGGGATTAATATCCAGAATATACAAAGAACTCAAACAACTCAACAGTGAGGAGACAAGTAATCCAACTGAAAAATGGGCAAAGGAGCTGAATAGACATTTCCCATATGAAGATATACAAATGGCCAACAGACACAAGAAAAAGTGTTCAGTATCACCCAATGTCAGGGAAATGTAAATCAAAACCACATTAAGATATCATCTCACCCCAGTTAGGTTGGCTATTATCAAAGAGATAGACAATAACAAATGCTGGCAAGGATGTGGAGAAAGGGGAACCCTCCTGCACTGTTGGTGGGGCTGTAAATTAGTGCAACCATTATGGAAAACAGTATGGAGGTTCCTCAAACAACTACAGACAGAATTGTCATACGATCCAGCAATCCTATTGCTAGGTATATACTCAAAGGAATGGAAATCATCATGTCAAAGGGATACCTGTACTCCCACGTTTAGCACACCTATATTTACAACAGCCAAAATATGGAACCAACCTAAATGTCCTTCAGTGGATGACTGGATTAGGAAAATTCGGTATATGTACACAATGGAATACTACGCAGCCATAAAAAAAGAATGAAATTTTGTCATTTGCAGCAGCATGGATGAGCTTGGAGAAGATTATGTCAAGTGAAATAAGCCAGGCAGAGAAAGAGAAATACCATATGTCCCCACCCATAAGTGGGAGCTAAAAGAAAGAAAAGAGAAAACAATCACAATAATACATTGAACTTTCCGAAGGAAAGAACAAAACTGTAGTTACTAGAAGTAGGAAAGAGGGAGGGGAGGGAGTTAGCCAGAAACTGGTTAATGAACACAAAGAAAGATTACATTCTATAATGATTAATATGCTAATTATCCTGATTTGATCATCATACATTGTACACACATATTGATATTCAGCTCTGTACCCCACAAAACAAATATGTATAAACAGTTACGTCTCAACAATAACAACAAAAAAAGTACATACTTGATGAATCCACGTATATGAAATTCTAGAACAGATAAAACTAATATGTGATGAAAAAAATCAGAACAGTGGTTACCTGGAGGGTGGGGGAAGAGGAAAAGGAATTGGTTGGGAAGAGAGATAAAGGAACTTTCTAGGCTGATGGAAGTGTTCTATATCTTCATTATGATGTGGGTTACACAAGTGTATCCATTGTGAAAGTTGTACAGTTAATATCTGGGCATCTCAATATATGTGAAATTTACTTGGAAAAAATAATTGAATGAGGGTTGGACAGTGGATGAAGGTATAGATGAAATAAAATGTCAGAATGTTGATGATTGTCAAACCTGAGTCATGGGTACAATGATATTCATTACACGATTCTGTTTACTTTGTAAACGTTTGAAATTTTCTGCAATAAAGTTTTTTTAACTGATGGACCTTAGTTAAAGATGAATATGCATTGAATTCTATACACAATAATTTTTTTATTTACTAAAATCATATGAGACCTGGTATAACCACACAGACTTTGCTAGGTAGAAAACTGAATGCTAAATTGTTTAGCAATTAGGAAACCATTGTTTTGTTAATTCCCACCCTTGGGAGAAGGAAGGGAAGAGTAAAGAATGAAACAAGATAATCTCAGTCTGCAGTAATCAGAGCAGGCAATTTCAACTATTCACCTTCTCCTTCTCAAGGGGGCAGAGATATCCAGCCAACATACTACCAAATCTAGTTATTTGTTCATTAAATTCACTTCAGAGCAATACCCTGAGTGTGTAATAAATGTTAATTTATGTTGATGATAATGTCACATTTAAATTTCTTTAACTTTTTTCTGAATTTAAGATATTTGAGAAGCAAGAGCTAAGCATTCTGCTAATAATCTGCATTTTTTTCTCATTAATTTCTTTCTTTTTTCTCTTTCCTGCTGATTTCTACTTCTAACATTTGCATGTAAGTGTTAAGAGTCCCAAAGAGTAGAATTTAATAATACAGAAATTACCCTGTAAAATATCTGGGATTTCATACAAACCATATTGTTCATTCAACAGATACCAATACAAGTTAAAAAGTGAAAAAAAAATCATATCACACCCTAAATGGTGAGTGGCAGCTTCTCTGAGTGCTAACTGCATTCACACTGCCTCGCATTAAGGTGGTAAAATAAGAGGGGAAAAAATCACACCTGGCCAAGAAAACCATCCTAACAATGCTTCAGAGTCCCAGAGCAAAGGTCAAAGCTATGTGCACACTCCAAATCGGGATCTGTAGGGTCAAAGCCAGACATATCTGGGGGGATCAGGCAAGCCACTAAGAGGCCATCTATTATTAGTAGTCCCTGAGGAGCCTCATAAGAGGCAAGGTGGCTGGACTCAGAACTTGCTGAGAAGCCACGGCTCCCCCTCATTCTCCCAACCACGGCATGAGGAGGAAATCAATGTGAGGAGGGAAACAGACACTGCACTCACTGTCTATTATGTACTGATATAGGCACTGGAGATAAAGAGTGACTAACATGGACTGGGTCTTTGTTGCCATGGGGAACAGCTGAACCAAGATTGAAGTAAGGGTGATTTGGGGATATATAACATGGCACTCAACCCAGGTTCAAGAAAAAATGTTCAGAGAAAATGAAATTTAAACTGAAACCTGAAGTATGAGGAGGAGAAAGTAAGTCAAGGGGATGGGAAAGGAGACATCCAGACAACAGGAGGCCATTTGTGTGAAGGCCTTAGAATAGGATGGGGTGGTGGGAGGAGGGCAACGGAAACGGATGATGTTGAACAAAGTACCTAGTTCCTAAGGAAACATTTACTCACTATAGGAGAAGCTATATTACCTGAGTGTCAAATCAAAAAGATAAACGTCGTGGGGAAAGGATAAAATACCCTATAAACATTTGGAGAAAAGTGGTGGACATCTGGAGAGTGACATCATCAAGATGGCAGAATAGACAGTCCCCAGCATCACTCTCCCTCATAATCAACCAATTTATAACTATTAAAAAACAAAGACTGCCAATCTGTGACCACTGGAGCTTGGGGGAAGAAGAGGAAAGACCCTCCGAATTTGTGAAGGTGGGAGAAGCTGCAGCGAGAGGAAGAAGCCATCACTCTGTTTCCAGTCCCAGCCATGTCAGGGTCAACTCTGTGAGAGGTGGGAAGAAGCTACAGCACATGGAGCAGGATCCAGCAAAAGCCACAGCTGAGCCCTTTCATGAAGTTGCCTGGAGTCTGCAAGGGAGAAGAGGACCTTGGAGCACACATTACCAGCCCCTACACCAGTGAGACCACTGACAGGGTTCGGTGGACCCACATAGGAACAAGGGTCCCAGGTGACCTAAGGAAACACTCAGAGGCTGGTGAGTCATCACGAAGGATCTGTGCATAGCCCACCCCACAGGAAGCATTTGGAGTGCAAGAGAAAGGCTGGCCCCTTGGGAAAACATTGGGGTGCAGAGTGGGCAACTTATCTGCCTTTCGATTGGCACAGGCCCACTCAGTGGAGACTGTTTAGGGCATTAGAACTATAGGTGGGGGCCGGCCCGGTGGCGCACTGCTTGGGAAGCGCGGCGGCACTCCCGCTGTGGGTTCAGATCCCACATACAGACCAGTTCCCGCTCACTGGCTGAGCGAGGTGCGGGAGCAACACCGAGGGTTGCAATCCCGTTGCTGGTCCCAGTCCGGTACAGGGGCGACACTGAGGGTTGCGATCTGTTGCCGGACACGAAAAAAACAAAAAAAACAAAAAAAAAGAACTATAGGTGGGTGCAGTTTGCTAGGAAGACTCAGTCCTGGGAGAGAATTTCCACACAGCCCAGGTGTAAGAGACAGGCAATATTAAAGGATATAACTTGAAACAAAAAATTGTCAGAAAGTGTGGGGGGGTGAGTTATGCCAAAGTATAGAGTTGGCTTTGGTTTTTCTTTTTTCTCAGATATCAAAGTTGTTACCAATCTAAAATAATCTGTTATAACTATAACATGATTTTTGTAAGCCTCATGGTAACCATGATAAAAAAAAAGTATAAGAGACATGTTCAAAATAAATAGCAAGAAATCAAAATACACTACTAGAAAAAAACCACTCAATCACAAAGGAAGACAGTAAGACTGGAAAAAAGGATCAATAAAACAACCAGAAAAAAAGGGGAAAAATGTGAGTAACAAGTCCCTATAGATCAATAATAACTCTAAATATACATGGATTGAATGCTCCAATTAAAAGACACAGAGTGGCTCAATGGATTATAAAACAAGAACCAACAATATGCTGCCAACAAGAAACTCCCTTCCCCTATAAGATATACACCATCTCAAAGTGAAGGGATGGAAAAAAATATTCCATGCAAAGGGAAACCAAAAGAGCAGGAATGGCTATACTTATACAAGATAAAATAGACTTCAAGCCAAGGAAAGTAAAAAAAGGAAAGTTGTTATATGATGATAAAGGGATCTACTCAACAAGAGTATATAACAATTCTAAATATATATGGGCCCAAACCAGAGCACCCAGTTATATAAAGCAATTACTATTAGACCTAAAAGAAGAAATAGACCCAACACTATAATAGTTGGCGACTTTGACATCCCACTTTCACCAAAGGACAGATCATCCAGACAGAAAATTAACCAGGAAACATCAGAATTAATCTCTCTTCTAAGCCAATAGGACCAAATGGATATATACAGACCTTTCATCCAATGGCTACAGAGTACACATTCTTTTCAGTAGCACATGGAACATTCTCTAGAATAGACCTTATGTTAGATTACAAGACAAGTCTAAACAAATTTTAAAAAGCTGAAATCATATCAACTACCTTGTCTGACCACAGTGGAATAAAACTGGAAATCAATAACAAAACGAACACTAGAAACCATACAAAAACATGGAAATTAATGGGCCAGCCCCGTGGCTCACTCGGGAGAGTGCGGCGCTGGGAGCACCGAGGCTGCGGGTTTGGATCCTATATAGGGATGGCCTGTGCGCTCACTGGTGGAGCGCGGTGCGGGCGACACCACGCCAATGGTTACGATCCCTCGGGCCGGCCCATGGCTCACTCGGGAGAGTGCGGTGCTGATAACACCAAGGCCCCGGGTTCGGATCCTATATAGGGATGGCCGGTTCGCTCACTGGCTGAGTGTGGTGCTGACAACACCAAGTTAAGGGTTAAGATCCCCTTACTGGTCATCTTTAAAAAATAAAAAAATAAATAAAAATAAATAAATAAAAAGATCATTCACCATGATCCAGTGGGATTCATCCCAGGGATGCAAGGATGATTCAACATATGCAAGTCAATAAACATGATACACCACATCAACAGAAGGAAGGAAAAAAATGTGATAATTTCAACAGATGCAGAAAGAGCATTTATCAAAATCCAGTACCCTTCATGAAAAAAAAAAAACACTCAACAAATTAGGCACAGAACGAATGTACTTCAACACAATAAAGGCCTTATATGACAAACCCACAGCTAATATCATACTTAATGGACAAAAATTGGAGACTTTTCCTCTAAGATCTGGAACAAGACAAGGATGCCCACTCTCTCCACTCTTATTTAACACAGTACTGGAAGTTCTAGCCAGAGCAATAAGACAAGAGAAAGTAATAAAGTGCATCCAAATTGGAAAGGAGGAACTTAAACTATCTCTATCTGTAGATGACATGATCATATACATAAAAAACCCTAAAGACTCCACCAAAATTAAACTAATAAATGAATTCAATATAGTGGCAGGATACAAAAATCAACACACGAAAGTCAATAGCTTTCCTATATGCCATTAATGATATAGCTGAAGGAGAAATCAAGAAAGTAATCCCATTCACAATACCTACCAAAAAAATGAAATGCCTAAGAAAAATATTTTTCACTGAAGCATAACTGATTGTACATATCTGTGGGGTACATCTTTGAATATCAATACCTCTGTGTAATATGTGATGCTCAAGTCAAGATAATTAGTATATTTAGGGCCGGCCCGTGGCTCACTCGGTAGAGTGCGGTGCTGATAACACCAAGGCCTTGGGTTCGGATCCTATATAGGGATGGCCAGTTAGCTCACTGGGTGAGCGTGGTGGTGACAACACCAAGCCAAGGGTTGACATCCCCTTACCGGTCATCTTTAAAAAAAAAAAAAGATAATTAGTATATTTAACATTACACAATGCAATCATTTTTTGTGGCCTTTCCCAATTTTTTGCTAACCCCTCTCCCCCTCCACCTTTCTCACCTCTGTTGGCCTCAGTTTGACCAGGGATGTGAAAGATCTCTACAATGAACACTACAAAACTGTGATTTAAAAAAATTGAAGAGGACACAAATAAATGGAAAGGTATCTCATGTTCTTGGGATGGACAAATTAACATCATCAAAATGTCCATATTACCCAAAGTAATCTACACGTTCAATGCAATCCCTATCAAAATACCAATGGAATTCTTCACAGAAATAGAAAAAACAATCTTAAAATTTGTATGGAACCACAAAAGACCTCATATAGCTTAAGCAATCTTACACAAAAAGAGTACAGTTGGAGGCATCACACTTCCTGATTTCAAAATATACTATAAAGCTAAAGTAACCAAAACAGCATGGTACTGGCATAAAAATTGACAAATAGACCAATGGAACAGAACAGAGAGCCCACAAGTAAACCCACTGCCTTGGATTGAATGTTCCCCAAAAGCTTATCCCCCAATGTAACTGTTGAGGGTGGGAAATCCTATGTAGAGCTAGGGGTAGGGTCTGGAACTTACCGACCCCTTGAGCCCATTCATAAACCCTTCACACACAGGTCTATGAGCTAGGTAACCAGACAAAATGGTCCTTGGAGCCTTGGTTGAAGACAGAACAGTCTTTATTCAGCACACACAACACTATGAACTAAGCAGTCAACAGAGAAACTCAAAAACTCAACTGCTACAGGCAAAGTACAAAGAAAAACTGAAACTGAGCAGCTGCCAGCACAGTAAACATGCTCTATTTTTAGACACGAGCTCTGTGGCCACCCTGCTTCACAAACTGCAGAACACAAAACAGCAATCGACTAGAAAGATACATGGGTGCACATGCGCACTAAATCCACCCACACACAACTTGTTTACAAGAGATGTGGAGGGAGCCTGACTAAATCATCCTATTTTCCCCACATCCTATTATGGTAATTGAAAGGTGGGGCTTTGAAGAAGTATAAGTTGATGGTTAGTGGTGGTCATCGGCATAATTTTGAGGGTTTTAAAAGGAGAGGGCATGAGGTGCTCTCTCTCTCTCTACTCCATTGTTTTGTGCTATGTGAGAACCCTGCATTGCTGTAAAGCCACCACCAAAGAAGACCCTCATCAGATGTTTTCCCTGGACTTTGGACTCCCCAGCCTCCAGAGCTGTAAGCAATACATTTTGTTTTCTGACAAAGTACCCAGTTCTAGGTATTTTGTTATAAGCAACATAAATGGACTAATACACGCATGCATTTATAGCCAACAGATTTTCGACAAAGGGGCCAAGAAGATACATCCGGGAGAAGACAACGTCTTCAATAAATAGTGCTGAGAAAACTGGATATCCACATGCAGAAGACTGGAACTAGACCCCTATCTCTCACCACATGCAAAAATCAACTCAAAACAGATTAAAGACCTAAATTTAAGACCCAAACCTATGAAACTACTAGAAGAACACATAAGGGAAATGCTACACAAATTGGGAGTGGGCAGCACTTTTCTAGCGAGACTACAAAGGCACAGGAACTAAAACAAAGGTACAGAAATGGGACTACATCAAATTGAAAAGCTTCTGCACAGCAAGGGATGCTATCAACAAAGTGAAGAGACAACCTACAGAATGGTAGAAAGTGTTTGCAAACTACACATCAGACAAGGGGCTAGTATCTAGAATATATACAGAACTCACAGCTCAACAGCAAAAAAACAAATAATCCAATTTATGAATGGGCAAAGGAACAGAATAGAACTTTCTCAAAAGAAGACATACAAATGGACAACAAGCACGTGAAAGAAATTCTCAAAATCAGTAATCATCAGAGAAATGCAAATAAAAACCACAATGAGGTATCATCTCATCCCAGTTAGAAGTACTGCTATCAACAAGACAGGAAAGAGCAAATGCCAGTGAGGATGCAGAGAAAAGGGAACCCTCCTATATTGTTGGTGGTGATGTAAATTGGTACAGCCATTGTGGAAAACAGCATGGATGTTCCTCAGAGAACTAAAAATAGATCTACCTTATGACCCAGCTATCCCACTACTGGATATATACCCAAAGGAAACATTATACGAAGTTATACGAAATTCACTTCAGAGCAATACCCTCGAAATCAATATATCAAAAAGACACCTGCACTCCCATGTTCATTGCAACACTTTTCACAATAGCCAAGAGATGGTATCAACCTAAATGCCCCTCAACATATGAATGGATTAAAAAGAAAAGAAAGCCTGTGGTATATATACAAGTAGAATATTATTCAGCAATAATAAGAAATTATACTATATCATTTGCAGCAATATACATGGAACTGGAAACCATCGTGTTAAGTGAAGTCAGTCAGGCACAGAAAGACCACATGATCTCACTCATATGTGGAATCTCAAAAAACAGAAGTGGTTCTCATAGAATATAGTGTATAATAATGGTTACCAGATGCTGGGAGGGGAGTAGGTAGGGAGGAGAAGAGAAAATTTGTGGACTAACAGATACAAAATTATGCTATTTATCCTAAGTGAATTATTGTGCAGTATATGCATATATACCCGCAAATGTGTAAAAGTAAATGTTAAAATTTTTAAGTTTAAAAATTTTTTTTAATTGGTGGACATCTAGAAAAAAAACTTAAATTCCTGACTTATTTCTTTACCAAAACAAATCCCAGAGATAGCAAAGATGTTAATGGGAAAAAGTCATAAAAATAGCAGAATATGAGGAAAATATTTTATTATAATCTTAGAATGAGGAGTCTAAACATAAAAATCAAGAAGCCATCGGGCCGGCCCGGTGGTGCACTGCTACAGTGCGCCGCTTGGGAGCGTGGTGGCGCTCCCGCCGAGGGTTCGGATCCTACATACAGACCGGCTGCTCACTGGATGAGCGAGGTGCGGGAGCAACACCGAGGGTTGCGATCCTGTTGCCGGTTCCGGTCCGGTACGGGCGCGACACTGAGGGTTGTGATCCATTGCTGGACATGGAAAAAGACAAAAAGGAAAAAAAAAAAATCAAGAAGCCATCAAAGATAATATCGATATACTTAAATGCATTTTTTTAATTTTCCCAAAAAAGTTAAATAAAATACAAACAACATTTTCAAAGATGTTTCATGAAGTACTTGATGTTGTCCATAATAAAATAATAACTATAAATAAATTTTTAACATTTATATAAAAAAACTCAACATAAAAAAATGAGCAAATGAACAGAAAAGAAAATACAAATGGGTGCCTCTTAAGCATAAGACATATATAACCTTTCTCATAACAGAAATGTAAATTATGTCATATTGTCTTCACCTAAGGATCAAAAACATGGTAACACACTCTCATACATTGTTAATAAGGATATAATTGACTATACCCTCTAAGATGAGTAATGTGATAGATGTTATTTAAATATTTATACTCTTGATATGGAAAGATCGCAATGATATTTTCTTAATTGAAAACAGCAGGGCATTCAACAGGGAAAGGGGGAGCAGAGGGAGAATATACATATTTGTTTATAAGGAATTCCTGGACGTACACACAATAAACTAGAAATAGAAGTTTCCTCCAGGGGGCTTCTGGTCAAGATGGTGGAAAAAACGGTCCCCAGCATCACTCTCTCCCACAAATCAACCAATTTACAACAATTAAAAAGCAACAACAGCCAAGCTGGGGCCACTAGAGCTCAGGGGAAGAGGAGGAGAAACCTACAGAGTTCATGAAGGCAGGAGAAGCCATGATGAGAGAAAGAAAGGATCACTCCCACCATGTCAAATCCAGGCCACTTCAAGGCTGGAGCTGGTGAGTGCACTGAGAAAGAGCTGGCAAAAGCCACAGCTGTGCCCTTCCTATGAAGTTGCTGGGCGGCAGCAGGGGAGAAGACCCTTGGTGGCCCCCAGGCCAGCAAGACCACTAACAGGGTTCCTTTGGACCCACATATGAGCGAGAGGCCACAACAACTGAAAAAAGGAGCCACTCAAAGGCTGGTGAGTCACCACAAGGGACCGGTGCACAGCCCATTCCATGGGAAGTGTTTGGAGTGTGGGCAGTGGGGGAGATGGGCCCACTGGGAGAACACTGGGACACAGCATGGACAGCTGATCTGCCCCCCAATCAGCACAGGCCCACTCTGTGTAGAGAGGTCAGGAATATAGAACTACAGGGGGTGCAGTTTGCTGAAAAGACTCAGATCCCCACCAGCGCTTCTACACAACCCACGTGCACCTATCTCACAAAACCCACAAGTACCTACAAAGTCAAAGATTAAACCCTGAGCTGAACAAAAAGGCTTCCCCAGGGAATTAGCAGCAAAGCAGCAATTTAGCTCAACCACAGGGCTCAAGTGCTATTCCCCACAGGAAGTTCCTCAATTTTAGAAGTAACCAAAGGACAGCAAATTAGTTCCAGTGCAGAGTTTAAGTGGTGGGAACAGTGAATAATCCAACACAGAACCGAAAGAAAAAACAAAATACCCACAGACCAGAGACAAAGTTTGATATTAACTACTAAAGGTCTCACTTCAGCAATAAATAACTGCCAGATTAGAAAATAAAAAATAAAAATAAATAAAGGTCTCACTTCACCAAAGAAGACCTATAAAACCTAGAAAGACTAGAAGCTCCTGGGCCCACAAGCCAGGGAGGAGGGAGGACCAGGGGTCTCAGCCATGCCCCCTGACACCCACACCCAGCCCAGCATAGACCACCAAGCCACCGCAGGAGACACTCTGGGCTCCCCAGCTGGGGCAGTGGGGGGCCAAGAGCTTCGGCCACACCCCCTGACATCTGCATTCAGCCCAACAACAACCAAGCCACCACTTGAAGCCCCTTGGTCTCCCCTGCAGGAATGAGGGGGGGTGCCATGGGCCTCAACCACACCACCCCTACTTCCTCCTTCTCCCACCCTATTTCCTTCCCCCTTCCCCTCCCCCCCCAGCTGCTCCACAACAACATCTTAAAATGTAAAATCAGATAGAGCCAGGGACCAGCCCCTCCTCCCACAACCAGACATGCCACCAGTGCCATGAGGCCTGCCCAGGGTCCTGAGGTATGGATCCAGGGACCGAACCCTCCTTCCACAACCAGGCAAGGAGCACACCAAAAACACCACTTCCATGTGGGTGGCCCACCACAGCCACCACAATAGCCATGGCTGCCACAAAAGTGTCTAGATGCCACAACCAATATGCAGATGGCCCGTCTGCTGTTCAAGTGCATTGACACACGGAGAGTCACCAGTGGAGACCACCCCTCTCTCAGCACTGGACATCCAGGCAACAAATCAATAGAGTAACCATTACTCTTTCAGAGAGAGAAAAGTCTAGGGTTATCAGAGGTGGGAGGGGGGAGAGAGAGGGGGATAGGGGAGAGATTGGATAAGGAGGGGCTGTATTAGTCCGTTTTGTGTTGCTATAACAGAAATACCTGAGACTGGGTAATTTATAAGGAAAAGAGGTTTATTTAGCTTATGATTCTGGGACAGCTGCATCTGGAATGGGCCTCAGGCTGCTTCTACTCATGGTGGAAAGTGGCAGGCAGCCAGTGGGTATAAGCAGATCACATGGCGAGAGGAAGTGAGAGAGGAGAGAGAGAGAAAGAGAGAGATCGAGAGAAGGTGCTGCCAGGGTCCTATAAACAACCAGCTCTCACAGGAACTAATAGAGCAAGAACTCACTCATTACTCCCCCCTCCCCCAGGGAGAACATTAATCCATTCATGAGGGATCCGCCCCCAGGACTCAACCAGTTTCCAACACTGCCACATTGGGGATCAAGTTTCCACATGAGTTTTGGAGGGGACAACACATCCAAACTCCAACAGGGGCATAAAGAATAACTACAATTTGTAATAATGTATATGCTAATCTTGATTTGATCAACATACATCAACGCTGAACCCAAAAATATGTATAATCAATTATGATTCAATAAGAAAAAAAAAAAAGAAGTTTTCTCCAGGGAAGAAGAATCAGGTATAGGAGAGAAAAGAAGAGTTACTGTTCATTGTGTACACTTTTCTACCTTTTAAATTTTGACTGTGTGCATGTATTACCTAAAAAATTAATTAAATGCACATTCATCTAAAATCGTTCATAATCTTTTCAAAATTGTTGTGTAAATATAATCAATGAATGTTTGTTCTAAGTATTAGGACACAATTGCAATATCAATCTAGATTTTGTTGAATTTATAATAAATTTATTTTCATCATTTCAGTTTCATTTTTCAGGCTATAGCCCAACTTCATCTTTCTTTTTAACTGTATACTATAAAACTGTTGTCCCCATTTTAATTGGATTCTCTTTCAGTGGCTTTTTTGCTAACAACAGTTATCTATGATAATGTGGAGCTCCCAAATACCCATTTCCAAAGTTATAGAGCATACCCATTTCACCACACTCTTAAAAGTAATAAGTACAAACCTTGTTTGTTTATTTTTATAGTGACAACATACAGATAACATAAAATTTACTCTCTTAACTATTTTTAAGTGTACAATTCAGTGGTGTTAAGTACATTCATATTGTTGTGTGATGGAGTTCAGATATATTGTCCTCCCAGAACTCATGTGGAAACCTGATCTCCAGTGTGGCAGTGTTGGGAGCTGAATCGTGGGGGTGGATCCCTCATGAATGGATTAATGCTCTCCCTGGGAGAGGGGGATATTGAGTGATCTCTCACTCTATTAGTTCCCACAACAGCTGGTTGTTTAAAAGGACCTGGCTCCTCTCTTCTTCTCTCCCTCCCTCCCCTCCCCCATCTCTTTCTCTCTTCCTCTCGCCATGCGACCTGCTTGTACTCAAGTTCCAGGTGGGTACCAGCTGCCTGCCGCCTTCCAACATGAATAGAAGCAGACTAAGGACCATACCAGATGCAGCTGTCCAAGAATCCTGAGCCAAACAAAACTCTTTTTTTTTCATAAATTACCCAGTCTCAGGTATTCTGTTATAGCAACACAAAAACAGACTAATACATTGTGCAACCATCACCATCCTCTATCTCCAGAACTCTTTGCATCTTCCAGAAATGAAACCCTATACCCATTAACGATAACTACCTGGCAACCACAATTCTTTGTCTCTTTTTTTTTTTTTTTTTTTGGGTGGCTGGCCAATTCTGTTATAGCAACACAAAAACAGACTAATACATTGTGCAACCATCACCATCCTCTATCTCCAGAACTCTTTGCATCTTCCAGAAATGAAACCCTATACCCATTAACGATAACTACCTGGCAACCACAATTCTTTGTCTTTTTTTTTTTTTTTTTTTCTGGTGGCTGGCCAGTACAGGGATGTCTCTATTTTTGACTGTTCTAAGTACCTCACATAAGTGGTATCATACAATATTTCTCCTGTTGTGTCTGGCTTATTTCACTTAGTATAAAGTCCTCAAGCTTCATCCATGTTGTAGCTTATGTCAGAATTTTTTTCCTTTTTAAGGCTAAATAATATTTCATTATATGGATATACCACATTTTGCTTATCCATTCTTCCATCGATGGACACTTGGATCACTTCCTTGTTTTAGCTATTGTGAATGATACTGCTATGAACATGAGTGCACAAATATCTCTTTAAGACCCTACTTTTAATTCCTTGGGATATATACACAGAATCAGAATTGTTTTTTCATATTATAATTCTATTTTAAAATTTTTGAGGAAATACAATACTGTTTTCCCCAACAGCTGGATAATTTTACATCCCCATGAACAGTACACACACAGGTTTCAATTTCTCCACATCCTCACCAACATTTATTTTCTGTTTTGTTTTGTTTTGTTTGCATAGTAGCCATCTTAACTGGTGTGAGGTTGTATCTCATTGTAGTTTTGATTTGCATTTCCCAAATGATTAGTGATATTGAACATCTTTTTATGTACTTATTGGCCATTTGTAAATCTTCTTTGAAGAAATATCTATTCAAGTCCTTTGCCCATTTTTAAATCCAGTTGTTTGTTTTCTTGTGGTTAAGTTTTAGGAATTTTCTATATGTTCTAGATATTACTACCTTACATATATTATTTGCAAATAATCTCTCCTGTTCTGTGGGTTGCCTTTTTCACAACATCCCAATTTGTCTGGTTTTTTTGTTGTTGTTGCCTGTGCCTTTGCTGTCATATTCAAGAAATCATTGCCAATGCCAATGTTATAAAGCTTTTGTCCTATCCCTATGTTTTCTTCTAAGTGTTTTAAAATTTTAGGTCTTACATTTAGATTATACATCAATTTTTATTTAATTTTTGTATACAGTATTAGGAAAGGGTCCAACTTATTCTTTTGCATGTGGACATCCAGTTTCTCCAACACCACTGGTTGAAAAGTCTGTCTTTTCCCCAATGAATAGTTATGCACCATTGTTGAAAATCATTTTATCATAAATATGAGGATGTACTCCTGGACTCCCTATTCCATTGCAGTGGTCTATATGTCTGTTTTTTATGATAATACCACACTGTTTTGATTACTGTAGCTTTGTAATAAGTTTTAAAATAAGGAAGTATGGGGCCGATCCCGTGGCGCACTCAGGAGAGTGCGGTGCTGGGAGCGCAGCATTGTTCCTGCCACGGATTCGGATCTTATATAGGAATGGCCGGTGCGCTCACTGGCTGAGCGCAGTGCAGGCAACACTGCATCAAGGGTTGCGATCCCTTACCCGTCACGAAAAGGACAAAAAAAAAAAAAAAGGAAGTATGGGTCTTTCAAGTTTGTTCTTCTTTTTCAGGATTGGTTTGGCTATTTAGGATCCCTTAAGATTCCATATGAATTTTAGGATGGTTTTTTTCTATTTCTGCAAAGCACATCATTGGGATATTGGTAGGAATTACATTGAATCTGTAGACCACTTTAGGTAGTACTTAGATTTTAACAATATTAAGTCTCCCAATCTGTGAACATAGGATGTGTTTTTATTTGTCTTCTTTAATTTCTTTCAGAAATGCTTTGTAGTTTTCATTGTCTTTTATAAGTCTTTCACCTCCTTGGTTAAGTTAATTCCTAAATATTTTATTCTTTTTGATGGTGCTATAAATGGAATTATTTTATTAATTTGTCATGTTTTTAGTTGTCAGTGTATATAAATGCAACTGATATTTGTGTGTTAACTTTGTATTATACTACTTAGCTGAATTCATTTATTAGTTCTAATAGTTTTTTTGTGGAATCTTTGGGGTTTTCTATATATAAAACCATATCATCTGTGAATGGAGATAATTTTACTTCTCCCTTTCCAGTTTGTATGCATTTCATTTCTTTGTCTTGCATAATTGCTGTAGTTAGAACTTCCAATACTACGTTGAACAGAAGTAAGGAAAGTGGGCATCTTGCTTTGCTCCTGATCTTAGAGGAAAATCTTTCATTCTTTCACCATTTATATTATGTTTGCTATGGGTTTTTCACATGACTTCTATTACATTGAGATAGTTTTCTTCTACTCTCAGTTTATTGAGTGTTTTGGTCACAAAATGGTGTTGAATATTGTCATATTCTTTTTCTGCACCAATTGAGATGATCATGTGGATTTCATCTTTCATTCTGTTAATGTTGTGTATTACAGTGATAGATTTCTATATGTTGAACCATCCTTGCATTCCAGGAATAAATCCCACTTGGTTGTGTTGTATAAGCCTTTTAATATGCTGCTGGATCAGGTTTGCCAGTATTTTATTGAGGATTTTTGCAGTAATGTTTATAAAGAATATTTGTCTGTAGTTTTGTTTGTAAGAATCCAATTTTTTTTTATTTATTTTTATTTTGGTGGCTGGCTGATATGGGGAACCAAACCCTTGACCTTGGTGTTACAAAGTTGTGCTCTAACCAACTGAGCTAGCCATCGAGCCCTATAGTTTTGCTTGCTTGTGGTGTCTTTGTCTGGCTTTGGTATCAGAGTATTGCTGGCCACATAGAATGAGTTAGGGAATGTTCCCTTTTCTTCAGTCTTTTGGAAAAGTTTAAGAAGGATTGATGTTCTTTAAACTTAGGTGGAATTCACAGGTGATGCCATCAGGTCCAGGGCTTTTCTTCATCTGGCGATTTTTTTTTATTACAGATTCAATCTCCTAACTAGTTGTAGGTCTATTCAGATTTTCTATTTCTTTGTGATTTAGTCTTATCAGGTTTGTTGTTCCTAGAAATTTGTCCATATCATCTAGGTTATTCATTTTTTATTATACAATTGCTCATAGTACTCTCATAATTTTTATTTTTTTTTTTTATTTAAAGATGACAAGTAAGGGGATCTTAATCCTTGACTTGGTCTTGTCAGCACCACGCTCTCCGAAGTAAGCTAACTGGCCATCCCTATATAGGGATCTGAACCCATGGCCTTGGTGTATTTAAAGATGACCAGTAAGGGGATCTTAATCCTTGACTTGGTCTTGTCAGCACCATGCTCTCCGAAGTAAGCTAACTGGCCATCCCTATATAGGGATCTGAACCCATGGCCTTGGTGTTATCAGCACCACACTCTCCCAAGTGAGCCATAGGCCAGCCCTATAATTTTTATTCTTGTAGAATTAGTAGTAATGTCCCCACTTTCATTTCTGATTATAGCAATTTAATTTTTCTTTTTTTTCTTTTTTTTCTTTCTTTTTTTTTTTTTTCCAGTTCATCTAGCTAAAAGTTTGTCAATTTAGTTGACTTTTTCAAAGAACCAACCTCTGGTGCCACTGATTTTTCTCTATTATTTTCCTATTCTCTATTTCATTTATTTCTGCTATAATCTTTAATATTTCCATCCTTTTGCTAATTTAGGGTTTAGTTTTTTCTTCTTTTTCTAGTTCCTTAAGTGATACAGTTAGGTTGTTAATTTGAGATTTTTGTTTTATAATGTCAGTGTTTATACCTATAAATTGAACCCTGAGCACTGCTTTCACTGTGACCCATAAGTTTTAGGACATAATGTTTTCATTTCAGGGGCCGGCCCAGTGGCGCACTGCTACAGTGCGCCGCTTGGGAAGCGCGGCGGCGCTCCTGCCGAGGGTTCGGATCCCACATACAGGGTGGCCCACTGCTACAGTGCGCCGCTTGGGAAGCGCGGCGGCGCTCCTGCCGAGGGTTCGGATCCCACATACAGACCGGCCGCTCACTGGCTGAGCGAGGTGCGGGGGCAACGCCGAGGGTTGCGATCCCGTTGCTGGTCCCGGTCTGGTACGGGTGCAACACTGAGGGTTGTGATCCGTTGCCAGTCACGAAAAAAGACAAAAAAGGAAAAAATAAATAAATAAATAAATAAATAATGTTTTCATTTCAATTTATCTTTAAGAATTTTCTAATTTCTCTTGTGATTTCTTCTTTGACCCATTAGTTGTTTTAATTTCTACAAGTTGTGGATTTTCTAGTTTTCCTTCTGTTATTGATTTCAAACTTCATCCTGTTATAATCACAGAAGATACTTTGTATGATATCTATCTTTTTAAACCTATTGAAACTTAATGTGTGGCCTAACAAATGGTATATCCTGGAAAATGTCTAATGTTCACTTGAGAAGAATATGTATTCTGTTATTCCTGGGTAGTGTTCTGTATGTCTATTAGATCTAATTGATTTGTTGTATTGTTCAAGTCCTCTATTTCTTTACTTATCTTCTGTCTAGCTGTTCTACCCATTATTGATCCGTTGCCAGTCACGAAAAAAGACAAAAAAGGAAAAAATAAATAAATAATGTTTTCATTTCAATTCATCTTTAAGAATTTTCTAATTTCTCTTGTGATTTCTTCTTTGACCCATTAGTTGTTTTAATTTCTACAAAGTTGTGGATTTTCTAGTTTTCCTTCTGTTATTGATTTCAAACTTCATCCTATTATAATCACAGAAGATACTTTGTATGATATCTATCTTTTTAAACCTATTGAAACTTAATGTGTGGCCTAACAAATGGTATATCTGGAAAATGTCTAATGTGCACTTGAGAAGAATATGTATTCTGTTATTCCTGGGTAGTGTTCTGTATGTCTATTAGATCTAATTGATTCGTTGTATTGTTCAAGTCCTCTATTTCTTTACTTATCTTCTGTCTAGCTGTTCTACCCATTATTTGTGGGGTGGGAGGGAAGGTGTATTAAAGTCTTCAACTATTATTGTAGAACTGGCTCTTTCTCCCTATGGTTCTGTCAATTTTTGCTTCATATACTTTGATGGTCTGTCATTAGGTATGTAAATGTTTATAATTACTATATCTTCTTGCTGTATTAAAACTTTTATTAATATATAGTGTCCCTCTTGTTCTCTTATAACCTTTTTTTTTTAATTTACTTAAAATCCACTTTGTCTGATATTCGTATAACCATCCCTGCTCTCTGTTGGTTACTATTTGCATGGAATATCCTTTTCCATCCTTTCACTTTCAACCCATTTGTGTCTTTGGACATAAAGTGAGACTCTTGTTTACAGCATATAGTTGGATCATGGTTTTTTATCCTTCTGAAAATCTCTGTCTTTTGACTAAAGAGTTAAATCTATTTACATTTATAGTAATTACTGATAAGGAGGGACTTCTGTCATTTTGCTACTTGTTTTCTATATGCTTTGTAGTATTTTTATGCCTCATTTCCTGTATTATTGTCTTTTGGTTTTAGCTGATTTTTTTTCAGTGAAATGTTTAATTCCTTTCTCATTTCCTTTTTCTGTGTACTCTTTAGCTATTTTCTTACCATGGGGATAACATTTAACATCTAAAGTTATAACACTCTAATTTGAATTTATACTATTAACTTCAGTAACATACAAAAACTCCACTCATTTAACAACTCCATCTCCACCTGATATAGTTTGAATATGTTTTTCCCTCCAAAGCTCATGTTGGAAACTTAATCCCCACTGTGATGGTGTTAAGAGGGTGGGAAATCCAATTATGGTAATTAAAAGGTGGGGCCTTGAAAAGGTGATTAGATTGAGGACCATGCCCTAGTGAAGGGGTTAATCCATTGTTGGTTCAATGGTTGTCATGGGCATGGTTCTGATGGCTACAAAAGGGGAGTGCATGAGAAGTGCTCTCTCTCTCTTGCTTCTGCCATTCTTGCCATATGATACTCTGCATCTCTGTGGACAGTCACCACCCACCATTAAGGCCCTCATCAGATGTGTTCCCTGGACTTTGGACTTCCCAGCCTCCAAACGGTAAGCAATAAAAATTGTTTCTTCACAAACTACCCAGTTTCAGGTATTTCTGGTATAAGCAATAGAGATCAACTAATACACCACCCCTTTTGGTTGTTAATGTCACAAAATTACATCTGAATACATGTGTCCAAAAACATAAACTAATAATTTTTTAATGCCTTAATCTCTTAAATTATGTAGAAAACAAAATGTAAAGTTACAAACCAAACTACAATAGATTTTAGAGTAATGATTTTTTAATGTATTAGTCTCTTAAACCATGTAGAAAACAAAAAGTGAAGTTATACATCATTGTTACAATAACACCAGCTTTTATAACTGCCCATGTATTTACCTTAACTGAGATCTTTATTTCTTCATACAACTTCAAGTTACTGTCTTTTGTCCTTTGATTTTAACCTGCAGAACTCTCTTTAGCATTTCTTGCAGGGAAGGTCTAGTGGTAACAAACTCTCTTAGTTTTTGTTTATCTGGGAGTGTCCTAAATTCTCCCTCACTTTTGAAAGACAGATTTGCTAGATATAGAATTCTTGGTTGATAGTTTCTTTCTTTTAGCACTTTGAATGTATCACCCCACTCTCCTCTGGCCCCAAAAGTTTCTGATGAGAAATCTGCTGATAATCTAATTTAAAATCCCTTGTATGTGACAAGTCACTTCTCTCTTGCTACTTCCAAAATTCTTTGTCTTTGCCTTTAGACAATTTGATTATAATGTATTTTAGTGTGGCAGTCTTTGAGTTTTTCCTACTTGGAGTTTGTTGAGCTTCTTGGATGTTTATATTCATGTCGTTCACCAAATTTGGGATTTTTCAGCCATTATTTTTTTCTCTCTCTCTCCTCTCCTTCTGAGACTCACGGAATGCATAGGTTGGTCTACCTGGTGGTGTCCTACAGGTCCCTGAGGCTCTGATCACTTTTATTCAATCTTTTTTCTTTCTATTCCTCAGACTCACTAGTTCCCATTGTCCTGTCTTTAAGTTTGCTGATTCTTTCTTCTGCCTCCTCAATTCTGCCTTTGAATTCCTCTAGTGAGTTTTTCATTTGTTGTACTTTCAGCTTCAGAATTTCTTTTTTGTTGTTGTTGTTTGGTTTGGGTTTGGTTTTGTTTTGCTTTAGGTTTTTGCTCTTTATAAATATTCTCGTTTTGTTCCTACATAGTTCTCTTGGCTTTCTCCAGTCTTCCTTTAGTTGTCTGAGCATCTTTAAGACAGTTGTCTTAAAGTTTTTGTTTGGTAAATACCCCATCAGATCTTTCTCAGGGACAATTTCTGTTCTTTTTTGGTTTGCGGGGGGGGGGGGGGGGGGGTTTTTTTTTTTTTTT
>NW_007726687.1:200352-203094 GCF_000696425.1 Galeopterus variegatus | reverse complement strand
GGGGGGGGGGGGGGGGGGGGGGGGTTGTTTGTTTCTTTCTTTCTTTGAATGGTCTATACTTTCCTGTTTCTGTCTTCTGATTCTAGTTGAAAACTGCACATGTGAATTTAACAATGTGGTAACTCTGGAAATCAAATTCTCCCACTTCCCCAGGGTTTGCTGTTTGTTTTTGTTTTCATTCTTATAGTTGTAGGCTGTCCCTGTGCTGAGAATCAGCCTGAAGTATAAACGTAAACTCTTTTCGGAGCCTGTACCTTCCCCTAGGCATGTTCAGTGACTTCCTAATTTCCCCAGTATATGAGGTTACTTTTGAATATCATAGTCTTCAATGTCTGACTCCCAAAAAGGGAAAAAGAGAAAAATAAAGGGGGAAAAAAAGTACCAACCCTTTAAACCCCAGGAAGTCACTCAGCCAGAGGGGGAAGGGCTTGCAACAGTGGGAGGAGGTGCAATAATGGCTGCCCACCTCTTTGCAAGTGTGTGATCAGAAGTAGCAATTAGCTATCAAAGCACAAATCCCTGATACTTGGAGGATACCGTCCTTTTTTGTTCACCCTGGCTTCCCACAAACTGTGTGCAATCTGCTCCAAACAGCTGCCTGCCACAGGGCTAGGGGGTATGGGATAGGTAGCTGCTACTATGCTAAGAGCTGAAATTTACTGAAATGAACCACAATTACCATCCAAGTTTTTCCCTGTCCTGTACATTGCAAGCTTTCAATAGACTCCAGAGTTCCAAAATAGTTGCATCAGACAAATTCTGCTAATGCAATTGTTGCCTAAGTGGGGAGACATATTTCTGGTTCTCCTACTCTATCATCTTCCCAGAATCCTCAAACCTTGCCTTTAATACTTAATAAGTTATTAGGCTTGAGGTATCACTTCAAAATTTATGTTTAATCAGATGTTAACTCAAAAAAAAGAATCTTTCTAACTTCATTATCTTTAAACTCTAATCAGCCACATCTACACATAGGCATCACCATCTTTCAGCCTGGACAGAAGCCAAGTGATGTTTGCCCGGGGCAGGTAGAAGATGCAGGTGATGCCTGTGTTGAGGGACATAAGTAAGACAACAATGTTTTCTGAATCTAAAATTAATACACATGACCTAACAAAAGATTTGAGGATGATTATATGAAAAATCTTATATATATAAATTAAATTAAATTATGAATATAATGAACTGTCTTTGCTAAAAAAAAAAAAAAGAGAAAAATCTAATCAGTACTGTCCCCAGAAAATTAAGCCATATGGTCCCCCACATATATGTTGAAAGAAGAACAGAGCAAGGATGGCATTGACCATCAAACAATTCCCAACTTTCATTCTTTGCATGTTTTGATCATGACAACATCTCAATAAATGTCCTACAATAAGATTAGTACATTTTTCTTTACATTTCATATAAATATCAACAGTGGTCTCACCTGTCAACATCTTACAAGGACACACTTCACAAGTTTCATAATCAAATTTTAAAAATCACATGTAATAAAAATAAATCACAATAGTAAAAAAAATAAAAGAACACAAGTATACTGTAGAAAATACAAAAACGTAATTTATTTATTTACCAAATGGTTAGCTATAAAGATACAATTTTGCCTTGGAGTTTAAGGCAGTTTCATTTTTGCCACAGTTACTTTTTCTGATTATATTCCAAAATTAGCACATTCCATGTTTTATCTGTGCATTATAAATATAATGAACTGTCTTTGCTAAAAAAAAAAAAGAGAAAAATCTAATCAGTACTGTCCCCAGAAAATTAAGCCATATGGTCCCCCACATATATGTTGAAAGAACAGAGCAAGGATGGCATTGACCATCAAACAAACAATTCCCAACTTTCATTCTTTGCATGTTTTGATCATGACAACATCTCAATAAATCCTACAATAAGATTAGTACATTTTTCTTTACATTTCATATAAATATCAACAGTGGTCTCANTTTGCCACAGTTACTTTTTCTGATTATATTCCAAAATTAGCACATTCCATGTTTTATCTGTGTTTAATTGATCATTTACATTTTATATCCTTGTTCACTTGGGAACCATATTTTTTTCTAAATGATCATTGAAGCTCTGTAATATAAAATATCATTGTCTTCATATATTTGAGTAATACCGATCACGGTTTTGAAAGTCTTTATGAGAATATCTTGCATAAGTCTTGTTATGTGGGATCCTTCCAAAAGGTTCATGGTCATTGAAACAAGATTCAAAAACTTCATCAACAGCCTTCTGAGCTACTTCTTTACTGATATTCCTAACAGCCAGGATAGAAAGAATGGCTCTGTCTCGCACACAAGTCTAAGGAGAAAGAAATATATGTGGCTTTAATTCCATATGAAAAGTTAGTCATTAAGTAACAGCATTTTATATAATGTCTGAAACACAATTAAAATTAATTTCCTCTCATATTATTTTATTAATTTCTGTCTTTCCAAATAAGAAAACAAAATTAACAAAGAAATGTAACTCCTAAATTATACAGCATGTTTAGCTCAATCTAAAATTATTTAGGTTGGGCTGGCCAGTTAGCTTAGTTGGTTAGAGCACAGTGTTGATAACACTAAGGTCAAGGGCTCAGTACCAGCCAGCTGCCAAAAAAATAAAAAATAAAAAAATAAAATTATTTAGGCATAAGTAAGACTTTCTCTAGTTTCTCATCTTTACCAATAATATAAGCACGTCATTCTCTGAAGAAGTAGGCAGTGTCTGCCAAACAATAACTCC
>NW_007726687.1:197897-199330 GCF_000696425.1 Galeopterus variegatus | reverse complement strand
AAGGGCTCAGTACCAGCCAGCTGCCAAAAAAATAAAAAATAAAAAAATAAAATTATTTAGGCATAAGTAAGACTTTCTCTAGTTTCTCATCTTTACCAATAATATAAGCACGTCATTCTCTGAAGAAGTAGGCAGTGTCTGCCAAACAATAACTCCCAATTTGCAAAACCACAGTCTATAAGCAAGGTCCTGATTGACTTTTTCATTAAATTTGATTAAGTTTAAAATATACTACACTTCTGCACCTCTCTTCCTTAACTTTTTAGTTGACCAGTGCTATATAACTTTTCCTGGAGGCAATAGGAAACTACACATATATACACCCAAACTTAAAAGATGCCTTAATTTTTAGGGGAAAAGAAATTAAACAACCTTTTTTTTTTTTCCTGAGTGCTCTTTGCAAAGGTATTAAAGTTCTGTTCCTAAGGAAATAATTTACCTAATGTTACATAGGAATAGATTAGAATTTCTCAATACTCTGATATAAATATTTTAAGAAATATATGGCCCTCCATTCCAATTCTTGCAAAGCTTTTAATCTACTATTTCTCCCCAGGCCCACACTAAAACTCAAAAGAATGGCATTTGATCTGTTACAGAAAAATAATCAAATGCTGGTGTTGATGGCTGTGCATCCTGACAATCATCAATTTTCTCTGCATGTTCCCAGTTTTACTTCAGCCTGGTCAGTGTGCCAGAGCTAGTGATACCAATACTGGCATATAAACCAGTGCTTCTCAACCTAAATTACACTAAATACTGACTTAAAAATTAAACCCATGGCATAAAGGAATGGGAAGGACAGAAAGAACTGTGTGGAGCCACAACAGCAATTGTCAGAAAGAGAGGAAATGTCTTCCCTCCAGGGAAAAAAACTGTGCCAAAAATTTGTCTCCTAAAGCCACAGGGTTGGGAGACACAAGCGTAGACCACAATTCAGATTTACTACTTTCCAGACTTAGTAAATTTCTGTTAAAATAAATGTATGACTGTGCAATTCTACAATCAACTAATACATTTCTTGAGTACACGTTGTACAAAAGCAAGGATAAGACTCCTCTCTCTCAACTGGACTCCTACCACCTCCACATATTTTCCATCCTATTGCTAGTTCTATTTGTTTTCTGCTGCTGCTAACCAAAGGTTAAAAAGAGAGACTTCTCTTTCAAAGACTGTGGGTCCTGGATCACATGCTTTATCCACATTATCCTCTTCTCTATGGGTATGATGATGGGTACCCTTCTTCCATCCTCTCCACTGAGAGCCAAAACACAGAATTTATCAGAGAAGCAAGGACTTGATAGCACAGAAGACATGCGGCACTAAGTTGACTTGGCACAGGCAGAAAGCCCAACGGTCCGATAGGAGTAATTCTCTTTCCAGGAAGCAGGTTTGTCTTCCAGCTCCCATTCACTAAATCACAATTTCAATTA
>NW_007726687.1:195699-196790 GCF_000696425.1 Galeopterus variegatus | reverse complement strand
CCGCTCACTGGCTGGGCGAGGCGCGGGAGCAGCGCCGAGGGTTGCGATCCCGTTGCCGGTCACCGGTCTGGTGCACGGGCAACACTGAGGGTTGCGATCCGTTGCCGGACACGGAAAAAGACAAAAGACAAAAAAAAAAAAAAAAGAAAACATCTGACCAGTTTTTTCCTAAGCGTGGACACAAAGCCCCTGGGCTGTTGCGGGCAGACTGCTCACATTCATTATTAACACATGACTTTGACAATTCCTCTCCCCATGTCCACCTATCATGGATCTTAAAGGCTTTCTAGCAGGATAATCTTGCCTTATAGTTTTCTTTTTTGTTTTGTTTTATTTGCAAAACCTCTCTCAGCTCAGCTTATCATAATCAACTCTGTGCCCACCCAAAGCTTTTCTATCACATCATACTCATTCGGCATTTAAAGGGACACTGACACACACAGCCACAACCTATGCTGCAACAGTCTCTGTTCTGAAAGGGAGTACATTTTTTTGTCTCCAGAATACTGTGGTAGATTCAAAATATCAGTCAAGGACTATTAGGATAAAAGTAAGACAGGTTGTGACTTCACTTTTATTCTTCATCTACCCCCATCCAAAAGCGAGATCATAGCTCTTTTCACTATTTAGATTTTTCACTCACTCAGTCACATAGCTTGCCCATAATTACAAAGTAGAACTAAATTCCATCTACCTGGCTTACACAGTACACATTTTGTATCCTTTTCATATAGGTAGTTCTTTCCCATTTCAAATACTAAATGTATTCCTCATTTCTTTATTCATTATTTCCACTCATAACACTCTCAAACGAAGGTGATTTCGTGTTAGTGTTTACCTGATAGTGTTGTTTTAATCCAAAATGTAACCTGAATATTTCATTTACAAGTGAGCAGTCTCCACTAAGGTTAGCAGCTCGAACCTATTACAAAGACAGTAAGCAAATGAAAAAAAAATAAATAAATGTTCATGCTTTATGTCTTTATGATATCAATCAATTTTAAGAAACTGGAAAAAATATAAAATTAGTATGTTTTTCTGAGAACAGAATATTCATTAGACTTTTTAAAGAATTTTTTAAACTCTATTGA